>NW_028124788.1:2500-95225 GCF_965194825.1 Balaenoptera physalus | reverse complement strand
ATATTATTTGGGGGGTCCAGCCATGGAGAAGAGTTTAGACACTAAGATAATATAAGGAACACAGAGATTATAAAGAAATCACATTAGGATTCTCTTTTTAAGCTGTTCCTTAAAACACTAGTGCTTAGGAAATCTATTGGAGGCAGAAGCAATCAAGGGTAGCCTAGGGTTAGGGTTAGGCTTAGGGTTAGGCTTAGGGTACGGCTTAGGGTACGGGTTCGGGGAGGGCTTCGGGTACGGCGTAGGGTATGGGTTAGGGTTAGGGTTTGGGTTAGTGTTAGGGTTAGGGCTCGGTTTAGGGTACGGGTTAGGATTTGGGTACGTGTTAGGGTTAGGGTAGGGGTTAGTGTTAGGGTATGCGTTATGGTTAGGGTAGTTATTAAACCTATCCCACTCTCTAGATACCCCTTAGCACGTAAAGGAATATTATTTGGGGGTCCAGCCATGGAGAAGAGTTTAGACACTAGGATAAGATAAGGAACACACCCATTATAAAGAAATCACATTAGGATTCTCTTTTTAAGCTGTTCCTTAAAACACTAGTGCTTAGGAAATCTATTGGAGGCAAAAGCAGTCAAGGGTAGCCTAGGGTTAGGGTTAGACTTAGGGTTAGGCTTAGGGTACGGCTTAGGGTACGGGTTCGGGGAGGGCTTCGGGTACGGCGTAGGGTATGGGTTAGGGTTAGGGTTAGGGTTAGTGTTAGGGTTAGGGCTCGGTTTAGGGTACGTTTTAGGATTAGGGTACGTGTTAGGGTTAGGGTAGGGGTTAGGGTTAGGGTACGTGTTAGGGTTAGGGTAGTTATTAAACCTATCGCCTCTCTAGATACCCCTTAGCACGTAAAGGAATATTATTTGGGGGTCCAGCCATGGAGAAGAGTTTAGACACTAGGAAAATATAAGGAACACACCCATTATAAAGAAATCACATTAGGATTCTCTTTTTAAGCTGTTCCTTAAAACACTAGTGCTTAGGAAATCTATTGGAGGCAGAAGCAGTCAAGGGTAGCCTAGGGTTAGGGTTAGGCTTAGGCTTAGGCTTAGGGTACGGCTTAGGGTACGGGTTCGGGGAGGGCTTCGGTTACGGCGTAGGGTATGGGATATGGTTAGGGTTAGGTTTAGTGTTAGGGTTAGGGCTCGGTTTAGGGTACGGTTTAGGATTAGGGTACGTGTTAGGGTTAGGGTAGTGGTTAGGGTTAGGGTACGTGTTAGGGTTAGGGTAGTTATTAAACCTATCCCACTCTCTAGATACCGCATAACACGTAAAGGAATATTATTTGGGGGTCCAGCCATGGAGGAGAGTTTAGACACTAGGATAAGATAAGGAACACACCCATTATAAAGAAATCACATTAGGATTCTCTTTTTAAGCTGTTCCTTAAAACACTAGTGCATAGGAAATCTATTGGAGGCAGAAGCATTCAAGGGTAGCCTAGGGTTAGGGTTAGGCTTAGGGTTAGGGTTAGGGTACGGCTTAGGGTATGGGTTCGGGGAGAGGTTCGGGCACGGCGTAGGGTATGGGTTAGGGTTAGGGTTAGGGTTAGTGTTAGGGTTAGGGCTCGGTTTAGGGTACGGGTTAGGATTAGGGTACGTGTTAGGGTTAGGGTAGGGGTTAGGTTTAGGGTACGCGTTAGGGTTAGGGTAGTTATTAAACCTATCCCACTCTCTAGATACCCCTTAGCACGTAAAGGAATATTATTTGGGGGTCCAGCCATGGAGAAGAGTTTAGACACTAGGATAAGATAAGGAACACACCCATTATAAAGAAATCACATTAGGATTCTCTTTTTAAGCTGTTCCTTAAAACACTAGTGTTTAGGAAATCTATTGGAGGCAGAAGCAGTCAAGGGTAGCCTAGGGTTAGGGTTAGGCTTAGGGTACGGCTTAAGGTACGGGTTCGGGGAGGGCTTCGGGTACGGCGTATGTTATGGGTTAGGGTTAGGGTTATGGTTAGTGTTAGGGTTAGGGCTCGCTTTAGTGTACGGGTTAGGATTAGCTTACATGTTAGGGTTAGGGTAGGGGTTAGGCTTAGGGTACGGCTTAGGGTACGGGTTCGGTGAGGGCTTCGGGTACGGCGTAAGGTATGGGTTAGGGTTAGGGTTAGGGTTAGTGTTAGGGTTAGGGCTCGGTTTAGGGTACGTTTTAGAATTAGGGTACGTGTTAGGGTTAGGGTAGGGGTTAGGGTTAGGGTACGTGTTAGGGTTAGGGTAGTTATTAAACCTATCGCCTCTCTAGTTACCCCTTAGCACGTAAAGGAATATTACTTGGGGGTCCAGCCATGGAGAAGAGTTTAGACACTAAGATAATATAAGGAACACACACATTATAAAGAAATCACATTAGGATTCTCTTTTTAAGCTGTTCCTTAAAACACTAGTGCTTAGGAAATCTATTGGAGGCAGAAGCAGTCAAGGGTAGCCTAGGTTTAGGTTGAGGCTTGGGGTTAGGCTTAGGGTACGGCTTAGGATACGGGTTCGGGGAGGGGTTTGGGTACGGCGTAGCGTATGGGTTAGGGTTAGGGTTTGGGTTAGTGTTAGGGTTAGGGCTCCGTTTAGGTTACGGGTTAGGATTAGGGTACGTGTTAGGGTTAGGGTAGGGGTTAGGGTTAGGTTACGCGTTAGGGTTAGGGTAGTTATTAAACCTATCCCACTCTCTAGATACCCCTTAGCACGTAAAGGAATATTATTTGGGGGTCCAGCCATGGAGAAGAGTTTAGACACTAGGATAAGATAAGGAACACACCCATTATAAAGAAATCACATTAGGTTACTCTTTTTAAGCTGTTCCTTAAAACACTAGTGCTTAGGAAATCTATTGGAGGCAGAAGCAGTCAAGGGTAGCCTAGGGTTAGGGTTAGGCTTAGGGTTAGGTTTAGGGTACGGCTTAGGGTACGGGTTCGGGGAGGGCTTAGGGTACGGCGTAGGGTATGGGTTAGGGATAGGGTTAGGGTTAGTGTTAGGGTTAGGGCTCGGTTTAGGGTACGGGTTAGGATTAGGGTACGTGTTAGGGTTAGGGTAGGGGTTAGGGTTAGGGTACGCATTAGGGTTAGGGTAGTTATTAAACCTATCCCACTCTCTAGATACCCCTTAGCACGTAAAGCAATATTATTTGGGGGTCCATCCAATGGAAAAGAGTTTAGACACTAAGATAATAGAAGGAACACACACATTATAAAGAAATCACATTAGGATTCTCTTTTTAAGCTGTTCCTTAAAACACTAGTGCTTAAAAATCTATTGGAGGCTGAAGCAGTCAAGGGTAGCCTAGGGTTAGGGTTAGGCTTAGGGTTAGGCTTAGGGTACGGCTTAGGGTACGGGTTCGGTGAGGGCTTCGGGTACGGCGTAGGGTATGGGTTAGGGTTAGGGTTAGGGTTAGTGTTAGGGTTAGGGCTCGGTTTAGGGTACGTTTTAGAATTGGGGTACGTGTTAGGGTTAGGGTAGGGGTTAGGGTTAGGGTACGTGTTAGGGTTAGGGTAGTTATTAAACCTATCGCCTCTCTATTTACCCCTTAGCACGTAAAGGAATATTACTTGGGGGTCCAGCCATGGAGAAGAGTTTAGACACTAAGATAATATAAGGAACACACACATTATAAAGAAATCACATTAGGATTCTCTTTTTAAGCTGTTCCTTAAAACACTAGTGCTTAGGAAATCTATTGGAGGCAGAAGCAGTCAAGGGTAGCCTAGGGTTAGGGTTAGGCTTAGGGTTAGGGTTAGGGTACGGCTTAGGGTATGGGTTCGGGGAGAGGTTCGGGCACGGCGTAGGGTATGGGTTAGGGTTAGGGTTAGGGTTAGTGTTAGGGTTAGGGCTCGGTTTAGGGTACGGGTTAGGATTAGGGTACGTGTTAGGGTTAGGGTAGGGGTTAGGTTAGGATACGCGTTAGGGTTAGGGTAGTTATTAAACCTATCCCACTCTCTAGATACCCCTTAGCACGTAAAGGAATATTATTTGGGGGTCCAGCCATGGAGAAGAGTTTAGACACTAGGATAAGATAAGGAACACACCCATTATAAAGAAATCACATTAGGATTCTCTTTTTAAGCTGTTCCTTAAAACACTAGTGCTTAGGAAATCTATTGGATGCCGAAGCAGTCAAGGGTAGCCTAGGGTTAGGGTTAGTCTAAGGTTAGGGTTAGGGTACCTCTTAGGGTATGGGTTCGGGGAGAGGTTCGGGCACGGCGTAAGGTATGGGTTAGGGTTAGGGTTAGGGTTAGTGTTAGGGTTAGGGCTCGGTTTAGGGTACGGGTTAGGATTAGGGTACGTGTTAGGGTTAGGGTATGGGTTAGTGTTAGGGTACCCGTTAGGGTTAGAGTAGTAATTAAACCTATCCCACTCTCTAGATACCCCTTAGCACGTAAAGGAATATTATTTGGGGTTCCAGCCATGGAAAAGAGTTTAGACACTAGGATTAGATAAGGAACACACCAATTATAAAGAAATCACATTAGGATTCTCTTTTTAAGCTGTTCCTTAAAACACTAGTGCTTAGGAAATCTATTGGAGGCAGAAGCAATCAAGGGTAGCCTAGGGTTAGGGTTAGGCTTAGGGTTAGGCTTAGGGTACGGCTTAGGGTACGGGTTCGGGGAGGGCTTCGGGTACGGCGTAGGGTATGGGTTAGGGTTAGGGTTTGGGTTAGTGTTAGGGTTAGGGCTCGGTTTAGGGTACGGGTTAGGATTAGGGTACGTGTTAGGGTTAGGGTAGGGGTTAGTGTTAGGGTATGCGTTATGGTTAGGGTAGTTATTAAACCTATCCCACTCTCTAGATACCCCTTAGCACGTAAAGGAATATTATTTGGGGGTCCAGCCATGGAGAACAGTTTAGACACTAGGATAAGATAAGGAACACACCCATTATAAAGAAATCACATTAGGATTCTCTTTTTAAGCTGTTCCTTAAAACACTAGTGCTTAGGAAATCTATTGGAGGCAAAAGCAGTCAAGGGTAGCCTAGGGTTAGGGTTAGACTTAGGGTTAGGCTTAGGGTACGGCTTAGGGTACGGGTTCGGGGAGGGCTTCGGGTACGGCGTAGGGTATGGGTTAGGGTTAGGGTTAGGGTTAGTGTTAGGGTTAGGGCTCGGTTTAGGGTACGTTTTAGGATTAGGGTACGTGTTAGGGTTAGGGTAGGGGTTAGGGTTAGGGTACGTGTTAGGGTTAGGGTAGTTATTAAACCTATCGCCTCTCTAGATACCCCTTAGCACGTAAAGGAATATTATTTGGGGGTCCAGCCATGGAGAAGAGTTTAGACACTAGGAAAATATAAGGAACACACCCATTATAAAGAAATCACATTAGGATTCTCTTTTTAAGCTGTTCCTTAAAACACTAGTGCTTAGGAAATCTATTGGAGGCAGAAGCAGTCAAGGGTAGCCTAGGGTTAGGGTTAGGCTTAGGCTTAGGCTTAGGGTACGGCTTAGGGTACGGGTTCGGGGAGGGCTTCGGTTACGGCGTAGGGTATGGGATATGGTTAGGGTTAGGTTTAGTGTTAGGGTTAGGGCTCGGTTTAGGGTACGGTTTAGGATTAGGGTACGTGTTAGGGTTAGGGTAGTGGTTAGGGTTAGGGTACGTGTTAGGGTTAGGGTAGTTATTAAACCTATCCCACTCTCTAGATACCGCATAACACGTAAAGGAATATTATTTGGGGGTCCAGCCATGGAGGAGAGTTTAGACACTAGGATAAGATAAGGAACACACCCATTATAAAGAAATCACATTAGGATTCTCTTTTTAAGCTGTTCCTTAAAACACTAGTGCATAGGAAATCTATTGGAGGCAGAAGCATTCAAGGGTAGCCTAGGGTTAGGGTTAGGCTTAGGGTTAGGCTTAGGGTACGGCTTAGGGTACGGGTTCGGGGAGGGCTTCGAGTACGGCGTAGGGTATGGGTTAGGGATAGGGTTAGGGTTAGTGTTAGGGTTAGGGCTCGCTTTAGTGTACGGGATAGGATTAGGGTACGTGTTAGGGTTAGGGTAGGGGTTAGGGTTAGGGTACGCGTTAGGGTTAGGGTAGTTATTAAACCTATTCCACTCTCTAGATACCCCTTAGCACGTAAAGGAATATTATTTGGGGGTCCAGCCATGGAGAAAAGTTTAACACTAGGATAAGATAAGGAACACACCCATTATAAAGAAATCACATTAGGATTCTCTTTTTAAGCTGTTCCTTAAAACACTAGTGCTTAGGAAATCTATTGGAGGCAGAAGCAGTCAAGGGTAGCCTAGGGTTAGGGTTATGCTTAGGGTTAGGCTTAGGGTACGGCTTAGGGTACGGGTTCGGGGAGGGCTTCGGGTACGGCGTAAGGTATGGCTTAGGGTTAGGGTTAGGGTTAGTGTTAGGTTTAGGGCTCGATGTAGGGTACGGGTTAGGATTAGGGTACGTGTTAGGGTTAGGGTAGGGGTTAGGGTTAGGGTACGCGTTAGGGTTAGGGTAGTTATTAAACCTATCCCACTCTATAGATACCCCTTAGCACGTAAAGGAATATTATTTGGGGGTCCAGCCATGGAGAAGAGTTTAGACACTAGGATAAGATCAGGAACACACCTATTATAAAGAAATCACATTAGGATTCTCTTTTTAAGCTCTTCCTTAAAACACTAGTGCTTAGGAAATCTATTGTAGGCAGAAGCAGTCAAGGGTAGCCTAGGGTTAGGGTTAGGCTTAGGGTTAGGCTTAGGGCACGGCTTAGGGTACGGGTTCGGTGAGGGGTTCGTGTACGGCGTAGGGTATGGGTTAGGGTTAGGGTTTGGGTTAATGTTAGGGTTAGGGTTCCGTTTAGGGTACGGGTTAGGATTAGGGTACGTGTTAGGGTTAGGGTAGTGGTTAGGGTTAGGGTACGCGTTAGGGTTAGGGTAGTTATTAAACCTATCCCACTCTCTAGATACCCCTTAGCACGTAAAGGAATATTATTTGGGGGTCCAGCCATGGAGAAGAGTTTAGACACTAGGATAAGATAAGGAACACACTCATTATAAAGAAATCACATTAGGATTCTCTTTTTAAGCTGTTCCTTAAAACACTAGTGCTTAGGAAATCTATTGGAGGCAGAAGCAGTCAAGGGTAGCCTAGGGTTAGGGTTAGGCTTAGGGTTAGGGTTAGGGTACGGCTTAGGGTATGGGTTCGGGGAGAGGATCGGGCACGGCGTAGGGTATGGGTTAGGGTTAGGGTTAGGGTTAGTGTTAGGGTTAGGGCTCGGTTTAGGGTACGGGTTAGGATTAGGGTTCGTGTTAGGGTTAGGGTAGGGGTTAGGTTTAGGGTACGCGTTAGGTTTAGGGTAGTTATTAAACCTATCCCACTCTCTAGATACCCCTTAGCACGTAAAGGAATATTATTTGGGGGTCCAGCCATGGAGAAGAGTTTAGACACTAAGATAATATAAGGAACACAGAGATTATAAAGAAATCACATTAGGATTCTCTTTTTAAGCTGTTCCTTAAAACACTAGTGCTTAGGAAATCTATTGGAGGCAGAAGCAATCAAGGGTAGCCTAGGGTTAGGGTTAGGCTTAGGGTTAGGCTTAGGGTACGGCTTAGGGTACGGGTTCGGGGAGGGCTTCGGGTACGGCGTAGGGTATGGGTTAGGGTTAGGGTTTGGGTTAGTGTTAGGGTTAGGGCTCGGTTTAGGGTACGGGTTAGGATTTGGGTACGTGTTAGGGTTAGGGTAGGGGTTAGTGTTAGGGTATGCGTTATGGTTAGGGTAGTTATTAAACCTATCCCACTCTCTAGATACCCCTTAGCACGTAAAGGAATATTATTTGGGGGTCCAGCCATGGAGAAGAGTTTAGACACTAGGATAAGATAAGGAACACACCCATTATAAAGAAATCACATTAGGATTCTCTTTTTAAGCTGTTCCTTAAAACACTAGTGCTTAGGAAATCTATTGGAGGCAAAAGCAGTCAAGGGTAGCCTAGGGTTAGGGTTAGACTTAGGGTTAGGCTTAGGGTACGGCTTAGGGTACGGGTTCGGGGAGGGCTTCGGGTACGGCGTAGGGTATGGGTTAGGGTTAGGGTTAGGGTTAGTGTTAGGGTTAGGGCTCGGTTTAGGGTACGTTTTAGGATTAGGGTACGTGTTAGGGTTAGGGTAGGGGTTAGGGTTAGGGTACGTGTTAGGGTTAGGGTAGTTATTAAACCTATCGCCTCTCTAGATACCCCTTAGCACGTAAAGGAATATTATTTGGGGGTCCAGCCATGGAGAAGAGTTTAGACACTAGGAAAATATAAGGAACACACCCATTATAAAGAAATCACATTAGGATTCTCTTTTTAAGCTGTTCCTTAAAACACTAGTGCTTAGGAAATCTATTGGAGGCAGAAGCAGTCAAGGGTAGCCTAGGGTTAGGGTTAGGCTTAGGCTTAGGCTTAGGGTACGGCTTAGGGTACGGGTTCGGGGAGGGCTTCGGTTACGGCGTAGGGTATGGGATATGGTTAGGGTTAGGTTTAGTGTTAGGGTTAGGGCTCGGTTTAGGGTACGGTTTAGGATTAGGGTACGTGTTAGGGTTAGGGTAGTGGTTAGGGTTAGGGTACGTGTTAGGGTTAGGGTAGTTATTAAACCTATCCCACTCTCTAGATACCGCATAACACGTAAAGGAATATTATTTGGGGGTCCAGCCATGGAGGAGAGTTTAGACACTAGGATAAGATAAGGAACACACCCATTATAAAGAAATCACATTAGGATTCTCTTTTTAAGCTGTTCCTTAAAACACTAGTGCATAGGAAATCTATTGGAGGCAGAAGCATTCAAGGGTAGCCTAGGGTTAGGGTTAGGCTTAGGGTTAGGGTTAGGGTACGGCTTAGGGTATGGGTTCGGGGAGAGGTTCGGGCACGGCGTAGGGTATGGGTTAGGGTTAGGGTTAGGGTTAGTGTTAGGGTTAGGGCTCGGTTTAGGGTACGGGTTAGGATTAGGGTACGTGTTAGGGTTAGGGTAGGGGTTAGGTTTAGGGTACGCGTTAGGGTTAGGGTAGTTATTAAACCTATCCCACTCTCTAGATACCCCTTAGCACGTAAAGGAATATTATTTGGGGGTCCAGCCATGGAGAAGAGTTTAGACACTAGGATAAGATAAGGAACACACCCATTATAAAGAAATCACATTAGGATTCTCTTTTTAAGCTGTTCCTTAAAACACTAGTGTTTAGGAAATCTATTGGAGGCAGAAGCAGTCAAGGGTAGCCTAGGGTTAGGGTTAGGCTTAGGGTACGGCTTAAGGTACGGGTTCGGGGAGGGCTTCGGGTACGGCGTATGTTATGGGTTAGGGTTAGGGTTATGGTTAGTGTTAGGGTTAGGGCTCGCTTTAGTGTACGGGTTAGGATTAGCTTACATGTTAGGGTTAGGGTAGGGGTTAGGCTTAGGGTACGGCTTAGGGTACGGGTTCGGTGAGGGCTTCGGGTACGGCGTAAGGTATGGGTTAGGGTTAGGGTTAGGGTTAGTGTTAGGGTTAGGGCTCGGTTTAGGGTACGTTTTAGAATTAGGGTACGTGTTAGGGTTAGGGTAGGGGTTAGGGTTAGGGTACGTGTTAGGGTTAGGGTAGTTATTAAACCTATCGCCTCTCTAGTTACCCCTTAGCACGTAAAGGAATATTACTTGGGGGTCCAGCCATGGAGAAGAGTTTAGACACTAAGATAATATAAGGAACACACACATTATAAAGAAATCACATTAGGATTCTCTTTTTAAGCTGTTCCTTAAAACACTAGTGCTTAGGAAATCTATTGGAGGCAGAAGCAGTCAAGGGTAGCCTAGGTTTAGGTTGAGGCTTGGGGTTAGGCTTAGGGTACGGCTTAGGATACGGGTTCGGGGAGGGGTTTGGGTACGGCGTAGCGTATGGGTTAGGGTTAGGGTTTGGGTTAGTGTTAGGGTTAGGGCTCCGTTTAGGTTACGGGTTAGGATTAGGGTACGTGTTAGGGTTAGGGTAGGGGTTAGGGTTAGGTTACGCGTTAGGGTTAGGGTAGTTATTAAACCTATCCCACTCTCTAGATACCCCTTAGCACGTAAAGGAATATTATTTGGGGGTCCAGCCATGGAGAAGAGTTTAGACACTAGGATAAGATAAGGAACACACCCATTATAAAGAAATCACATTAGGTTACTCTTTTTAAGCTGTTCCTTAAAACACTAGTGCTTAGGAAATCTATTGGAGGCAGAAGCAGTCAAGGGTAGCCTAGGGTTAGGGTTAGGCTTAGGGTTAGGTTTAGGGTACGGCTTAGGGTACGGGTTCGGGGAGGGCTTAGGGTACGGCGTAGGGTATGGGTTAGGGATAGGGTTAGGGTTAGTGTTAGGGTTAGGGCTCGGTTTAGGGTACGGGTTAGGATTAGGGTACGTGTTAGGGTTAGGGTAGGGGTTAGGGTTAGGGTACGCATTAGGGTTAGGGTAGTTATTAAACCTATCCCACTCTCTAGATACCCCTTAGCACGTAAAGCAATATTATTTGGGGTTCCATCCAATGGAAAAGAGTTTAGACACTAAGATAATAGAAGGAACACACACATTATAAAGAAATCACATTAGGATTCTCTTTTTAAGCTGTTCCTTAAAACACTAGTGCTTAAAAATCTATTGGAGGCTGAAGCAGTCAAGGGTAGCCTAGGGTTAGGGTTAGGCTTAGGGTTAGGCTTAGGGTACGGCTTAGGGTACGGGTTCGGTGAGGGCTTCGGGTACGGCGTAGGGTATGGGTTAGGGTTAGGGTTAGGGTTAGTGTTAGGGTTAGGGCTCGGTTTAGGGTACGTTTTAGAATTGGGGTACGTGTTAGGGTTAGGGTAGGGGTTAGGGTTAGGGTACGTGTTAGGGTTAGGGTAGTTATTAAACCTATCGCCTCTCTATTTACCCCTTAGCACGTAAAGGAATATTACTTGGGGGTCCAGCCATGGAGAAGAGTTTAGACACTAAGATAATATAAGGAACACACACATTATAAAGAAATCACATTAGGATTCTCTTTTTAAGCTGTTCCTTAAAACACTAGTGCTTAGGAAATCTATTGGAGGCAGAAGCAGTCAAGGGTAGCCTAGGGTTAGGGTTAGGCTTAGGGTTAGGGTTAGGGTACGGCTTAGGGTATGGGTTCGGGGAGAGGTTCGGGCACGGCGTAGGGTATGGGTTAGGGTTAGGGTTAGGGTTAGTGTTAGGGTTAGGGCTCGGTTTAGGGTACGGGTTAGGATTAGGGTACGTGTTAGGGTTAGGGTAGGGGTTAGGTTAGGATACGCGTTAGGGTTAGGGTAGTTATTAAACCTATCCCACTCTCTAGATACCCCTTAGCACGTAAAGGAATATTATTTGGGGGTCCAGCCATGGAGAAGAGTTTAGACACTAGGATAAGATAAGGAACACACCCATTATAAAGAAATCACATTAGGATTCTCTTTTTAAGCTGTTCCTTAAAACACTAGTGCTTAGGAAATCTATTGGATGCCGAAGCAGTCAAGGGTAGCCTAGGGTTAGGGTTAGTCTAAGGTTAGGGTTAGGGTACCTCTTAGGGTATGGGTTCGGGGAGAGGTTCGGGCACGGCGTAAGGTATGGGTTAGGGTTAGGGTTAGGGTTAGTGTTAGGGTTAGGGCTCGGTTTAGGGTACGGGTTAGGATTAGGGTACGTGTTAGGGTTAGGGTATGGGTTAGTGTTAGGGTACCCGTTAGGGTTAGAGTAGTAATTAAACCTATCCCACTCTCTAGATACCCCTTAGCACGTAAAGGAATATTATTTGGGGTTCCAGCCATGGAAAAGAGTTTAGACACTAGGATTAGATAAGGAACACACCAATTATAAAGAAATCACATTAGGATTCTCTTTTTAAGCTGTTCCTTAAAACACTAGTGCTTAGGAAATCTATTGGAGGCAGAAGCAATCAAGGGTAGCCTAGGGTTAGGGTTAGGCTTAGGGTTAGGCTTAGGGTACGGCTTAGGGTACGGGTTCGGGGAGGGCTTCGGGTACGGCGTAGGGTATGGGTTAGGGTTAGGGTTTGGGTTAGTGTTAGGGTTAGGGCTCGGTTTAGGGTACGGGTTAGGATTAGGGTACGTGTTAGGGTTAGGGTAGGGGTTAGTGTTAGGGTATGCGTTATGGTTAGGGTAGTTATTAAACCTATCCCACTCTCTAGATACCCCTTAGCACGTAAAGGAATATTATTTGGGGGTCCAGCCATGGAGAACAGTTTAGACACTAGGATAAGATAAGGAACACACCCATTATAAAGAAATCACATTAGGATTCTCTTTTTAAGCTGTTCCTTAAAACACTAGTGCTTAGGAAATCTATTGGAGGCAAAAGCAGTCAAGGGTAGCCTAGGGTTAGGGTTAGACTTAGGGTTAGGCTTAGGGTACGGCTTAGGGTACGGGTTCGGGGAGGGCTTCGGGTACGGCGTAGGGTATGGGTTAGGGTTAGGGTTAGGGTTAGTGTTAGGGTTAGGGCTCGGTTTAGGGTACGTTTTAGGATTAGGGTACGTGTTAGGGTTAGGGTAGGGGTTAGGGTTAGGGTACGTGTTAGGGTTAGGGTAGTTATTAAACCTATCGCCTCTCTAGATACCCCTTAGCACGTAAAGGAATATTATTTGGGGGTCCAGCCATGGAGAAGAGTTTAGACACTAGGAAAATATAAGGAACACACCCATTATAAAGAAATCACATTAGGATTCTCTTTTTAAGCTGTTCCTTAAAACACTAGTGCTTAGGAAATCTATTGGAGGCAGAAGCAGTCAAGGGTAGCCTAGGGTTAGGGTTAGGCTTAGGCTTAGGCTTAGGGTACGGCTTAGGGTACGGGTTCGGGGAGGGCTTCGGTTACGGCGTAGGGTATGGGATATGGTTAGGGTTAGGTTTAGTGTTAGGGTTAGGGCTCGGTTTAGGGTACGGTTTAGGATTAGGGTACGTGTTAGGGTTAGGGTAGTGGTTAGGGTTAGGGTACGTGTTAGGGTTAGGGTAGTTATTAAACCTATCCCACTCTCTAGATACCGCATAACACGTAAAGGAATATTATTTGGGGGTCCAGCCATGGAGGAGAGTTTAGACACTAGGATAAGATAAGGAACACACCCATTATAAAGAAATCACATTAGGATTCTCTTTTTAAGCTGTTCCTTAAAACACTAGTGCATAGGAAATCTATTGGAGGCAGAAGCATTCAAGGGTAGCCTAGGGTTAGGGTTAGGCTTAGGGTTAGGCTTAGGGTACGGCTTAGGGTACGGGTTCGGGGAGGGCTTCGAGTACGGCGTAGGGTATGGGTTAGGGATAGGGTTAGGGTTAGTGTTAGGGTTAGGGCTCGCTTTAGTGTACGGGATAGGATTAGGGTACGTGTTAGGGTTAGGGTAGGGGTTAGGGTTAGGGTACGCGTTAGGGTTAGGGTAGTTATTAAACCTATTCCACTCTCTAGATACCCCTTAGCACGTAAAGGAATATTATTTGGGGGTCCAGCCATGGAGAAAAGTTTAACACTAGGATAAGATAAGGAACACACCCATTATAAAGAAATCACATTAGGATTCTCTTTTTAAGCTGTTCCTTAAAACACTAGTGCTTAGGAAATCTATTGGAGGCAGAAGCAGTCAAGGGTAGCCTAGGGTTAGGGTTAGGCTTAGGGTTAGGCTTAGGGTACGGCTTAGGGTACGGGTTCGGGGAGGGCTTCGGGTACGGCGTAAGGTATGGCTTAGGGTTAGGGTTAGGGTTAGTGTTAGGTTTAGGGCTCGATGTAGGGTACGGGTTAGGATTAGGGTACGTGTTAGGGTTAGGGTAGGGGTTAGGGTTAGGGTACGCGTTAGGGTTAGGGTAGTTATTAAACCTATCCCACTCTATAGATACCCCTTAGCACGTAAAGGAATATTATTTGGGGGTCCAGCCATGGAGAAGAGTTTAGACACTAGGATAAGATCAGGAACACACCTATTATAAAGAAATCACATTAGGATTCTCTTTTTAAGCTCTTCCTTAAAACACTAGTGCTTAGGAAATCTATTGTAGGCAGAAGCAGTCAAGGGTAGCCTAGGGTTAGGGTTAGGCTTAGGGTTAGGCTTAGGGCACGGCTTAGGGTACGGGTTCGGTGAGGGGTTCGTGTACGGCGTAGGGTATGGGTTAGGGTTAGGGTTTGGGTTAATGTTAGGGTTAGGGTTCCGTTTAGGGTACGGGTTAGGATTAGGGTACGTGTTAGGGTTAGGGTAGTGGTTAGGGTTAGGGTACGCGTTAGGGTTAGGGTAGTTATTAAACCTATCCCACTCTCTAGATACCCCTTAGCACGTAAAGGAATATTATTTGGGGGTCCAGCCATGGAGAAGAGTTTAGACACTAGGATAAGATAAGGAACACACTCATTATAAAGAAATCACATTAGGATTCTCTTTTTAAGCTGTTCCTTAAAACACTAGTGCTTAGGAAATCTATTGGAGGCAGAAGCAGTCAAGGGTAGCCTAGGGTTAGGGTTAGGCTTAGGGTTAGGGTTAGGGTACGGCTTAGGGTATGGGTTCGGGGAGAGGATCGGGCACGGCGTAGGGTATGGTTAGGGTTAGGGTTAGGGTTAGTGTTAGGGTTAGGGCTCGGTTTAGGGTACGGGTTAGGATTAGGGTTCGTGTTAGGGTTAGGGTAGGGGTTAGGTTTAGGGTACGCGTTAGGTTTAGGGTAGTTATTAAACCTATCCCACTCTCTAGATACCCCTTAGCACGTAAAGGAATATTATTTGGGGGTCCAGCCATGGAGAAGAGTTTAGACACTAAGATAATATAAGGAACACAGAGATTATAAAGAAATCACATTAGGATTCTCTTTTTAAGCTGTTCCTTAAAACACTAGTGCTTAGGAAATCTATTGGAGGCAGAAGCAATCAAGGTTAGCCTAGGGTTAGGGTTAGGCTTAGGGTTAGGCTTAGGGTACGGCTTAGGGTACGGGTTCGGGGAGGGCTTCGGGTACGGCGTAGGGTATGGGTTAGGGTTAGGGTTTGGGTTAGTGTTAGGGTTAGGGCTCGGTTTAGGGTACGGGTTAGGATTTGGGTACGTGTTAGGGTTAGGGTAGGGGTTAGTGTTAGGGTATGCGTTATGGTTAGGGTAGTTATTAAACCTATCCCACTCTCTAGATACCCCTTAGCACGTAAAGGAATATTATTTGGGGGTCCAGCCATGGAGAAGAGTTTAGACACTAGGATAAGATAAGGAACACACCCATTATAAAGAAATCACATTAGGATTCTCTTTTTAAGCTGTTCCTTAAAACACTAGTGCTTAGGAAATCTATTGGAGGCAAAAGCAGTCAAGGGTAGCCTAGGGTTAGGGTTAGACTTAGGGTTAGGCTTAGGGTACGGCTTAGGGTACGGGTTCGGGGAGGGCTTCGGGTACGGCGTAGGGTATGGGTTAGGGTTAGGGTTAGGGTTAGTGTTAGGGTTAGGGCTCGGTTTAGGGTACGTTTTAGGATTAGGGTACGTGTTAGGGTTAGGGTAGGGGTTAGGGTTAGGGTACGTGTTAGGGTTAGGGTAGTTATTAAACCTATCGCCTCTCTAGATACCCCTTAGCACGTAAAGGAATATTATTTGGGGGTCCAGCCATGGAGAAGAGTTTAGACACTAGGAAAATATAAGGAACACACCCATTATAAAGAAATCACATTAGGATTCTCTTTTTAAGCTGTTCCTTAAAACACTAGTGCTTAGGAAATCTATTGGAGGCAGAAGCAGTCAAGGGTAGCCTAGGGTTAGGGTTAGGCTTAGGCTTAGGCTTAGGGTACGGCTTAGGGTACGGGTTCGGGGAGGGCTTCGGTTACGGCGTAGGGTATGGGATATGGTTAGGGTTAGGTTTAGTGTTAGGGTTAGGGCTCGGTTTAGGGTACGGTTTAGGATTAGGGTACGTGTTAGGGTTAGGGTAGTGGTTAGGGTTAGGGTACGTGTTAGGGTTAGGGTAGTTATTAAACCTATCCCACTCTCTAGATACCGCATAACACGTAAAGGAATATTATTTGGGGGTCCAGCCATGGAGGAGAGTTTAGACACTAGGATAAGATAAGGAACACACCCATTATAAAGAAATCACATTAGGATTCTCTTTTTAAGCTGTTCCTTAAAACACTAGTGCTTAGAAAATCTATTGGAGGCAGAAGCAGTCAAGGGTAGCCTAGGGTTAGGGTTAGGGTGAGGGTTTGGGTTAGGGTACGGCTTATGGTACGGGTTCGGGGAGGGGTTCGTGTATGGCGTAGGGTATGGGTTAGGCTTAGGGTTAGGGTTAGTGTTAGGGTTAGGGCTCGGTTTGGGGTACGTGTTAGGGTTAGGTTAGGGGATAGGGTTAGGGTACGCGTTAGAGTTAGGGTAGTTATTAAACCTATCCCAATCTCTAGATACCCCTTAGCACGTAAAGGAATATTATTTGGGGGTCCAGCCATGGAGAAAAGTTTAGACACTAGGATAAGATAAGGAACACACCCATTATAAGGAAATCACATTAGGATTCTCTTTTTAAGCTGTTCCTTAAAACACTAGTGCTTAGGAAATCTATTGGAGGCAGAAGCAGTCAAGGGTAGCTTAGGGTTAGGGTTAGGCTTAAGGTTAGGCTTAGGGTACGGGTTAGGGTTAGTGATAGGGTTAGGGCTCGGTTTAAGGTACGGTTTAGGATTAGGGTACGTGTTAGGGTTAGGGTAGGGGTTAGGGTTAGGGTACGCGTTAGGGTTAGGGTAGTTATTAAACCTATCCCACTCTCTAGATACCCCTTAGCACGTCAAGGAATATTATTTTGGGGTCCAGCCATGGAGAAGACTTTAGACACTAGGATAAGATAAGGAACACACCCATTATAAAGAAATCACATTAGGATTCTCTTTTTAAGCTGTTCCTTAAAACACTAGTGCTTAGGAAAACTATTGTAGGCAGAAGCAGTCAAGGGTAGCCTAGGGTTAGGGTTAGGCTTAGGGTTAGGGTTAGGGTACGGCTTAGGGTACGGGTTCGGGGAGGGGTTCGGATATGGCGTAGGGTATGGGTTAGGGTTAGGGCTCGGTTTAGGGTACGGGTTAGGATTAGGGTACATGTTAGGGTTAGGGAAGGGGTTACGGTTAGGGTACGCGTTAGGGTTAGGGTAGTTATTAAACCTATCCCACTCTCTAGATACCCCTTAGCACGTCAAGGAATATTATTTGGGGGTCCAGCCATGGAGAAGAATTTAGACACTAGGATAAAATAAGGAACACACCCATTATAAAGAAATCACATTAGGATTCTCTTTTTAAGCTGTTCCTTAAAACACTAGTGCTTAGAAAATCTATTGGAGGCAGAAGCAGTCAAGGGTAGCCTAGGGTTAGGGTTAGGGTGAGGGTTTGGGTTAGGGTACGGCTTATGGTACGGGTTCGGGGAGGGGTTCGTGTATGGCGTAGGGTATGGGTTAGGCTTAGGGTTAGGGTTAGTGTTAGGGTTAGGGCTCGGTTTGGGGTACGTGTTAGGGTTAGGTTAGGGGATAGGGTTAGGGTACGCGTTAGAGTTAGGGTAGTTATTAAACCTATCCCAATCTCTAGATACCCCTTAGCACGTAAAGGAATATTATTTGGGGGTCCAGCCATGGAGAAAAGTTTAGACACTAGGATAAGATAAGGAACACACCCATTATAAGGAAATCACATTAGGATTCTCTTTTTAAGCTGTTCCTTAAAACACTAGTGCTTAGGAAATCTATTGGAGGCAGAAGCAGTCAAGGGTAGCTTAGGGTTAGGGTTAGGCTTAAGGTTAGGCTTAGGGTACGGGTTAGGGTTAGTGATAGGGTTAGGGCTCGGTTTAAGGTACGGTTTAGGATTAGGGTACGTGTTAGGGTTAGGGTAGGGGTTAGGGTTAGGGTACGCGTTAGGGTTAGGGTAGTTATTAAACCTATCCCACTCTCTAGATACCCCTTAGCACGTCAAGGAATATTATTTTGGGGTCCAGCCATGGAGAAGACTTTAGACACTAGGATAAGATAAGGAACACACCCATTATAAAGAAATCACATTAGGATTCTCTTTTTAAGCTGTTCCTTAAAACACTAGTGCTTAGGAAAACTATTGTAGGCAGAAGCAGTCAAGGGTAGCCTAGGGTTAGGGTTAGGCTTAGGGTTAGGGTTAGGGTACGGCTTAGGGTACGGGTTCGGGAAGGGGTTCGGATATGGCGTAGGGTATGGGTTAGGGTTAGGGCTCGGTTTAGGGTACGGGTTAGGATTAGGGTACATGTTAGGGTTAGGGTAGGGGTTACGGTTAGGGTACGCGTTAGGGTTAGGGTAGTTATTAAACCTATCCCACTCTCTAGATACCCCTTAGCACGTCAAGGAATATTATTTGGGGGTCCAGCCATGGAGAAGAATTTAGACACTAGGATAAAATAAGGAACACACCCATTATAAAGAAATCACATTAGGATTCTCTTTTTAAGCTGTTCCTTAAAACACTAGTGCTTAGGATATCTATTGGAGGCAGAAGCAGTCAAGGGTAGCCTAAGGTTAGGGTTAGGCTTAGGGTTAGGGTTAGGGTATGGCTTAGGGTACGGGTTCGGGGAGGCGTTCGGGTACAGCGTAGGGTATGGGTTAGGCTTAGGGATAGGGTTAGTGTTAGGGTTAGGGCTCGGTTTAGGGTACGTGTTAGGATTAGGGTAGGGGGTAGGGTTAGGGTACGCGTTAGAGTTAGGGTAGTTATTAAACCTATCCCACGCTCTAGATACACCTTAGCACGTAAAGGAATATTATTTGGGGGTCCAGCCATGGAGAAGAGTTTAGACACTAGGATAAGATAAGGAACACACCCATTATAAAGAAATCACAATAGGAGTCGCTTTTTAAGCTGTTCTTTAAAACACTAGTGCTTAGGAAATCTATTGGATGCCGAAGCAGTCAAGGGTAGCCTAGGGATAGGGTTAGGCTTAGGGTTAGGGTTAGAGTAGGGCTTAGGGTACGGGTTCGGGGAGGGCTTTGGGTACGGCGTAGGGTATGGGTTAGGGTTAGGGCTCGGTTTAGGTTACGGGTTAGGATTACGGTACATGTTAGGGTTAGGGTAGGGGTTAGGGTTAGGTTACGCATTAGGGTTAGGTTAGTTATTAAACCTATCCCACTCTCTAGATACCCCTTAGCACGTCAAGGAATATTATTTGGGGGTCCAGCCATGGAGAAGAGTTTAGACACGAGGATAAGATAAGGAACACACCCATTATAAAGAAATCACATTAGGATTCTCTTTTTAAGCTGTTCCTTAAAACACTAGGGCTTAGGAAAATTATTGGAGGCAGAAGCAGTCAAGGGTAGCCTAGGGTTAGGGTTAGGCTTAGGGTTACGGTTAGGGTACGGCTTAGGGTACGGGTTCGGGGAGGGGTTCGGTTATGGCGTAGGGTATGAGTTAGGGTTAGGGTTAGGGTTAGGGCACGGTTTAGGGTACGGGTTAGGATTAGGATACGTGTTAGGGTTAGGGTAGGGGTTAGGGTTAGGGTACGCATTATGGTTAGGGTAGTTATTAAACCTATCGCACTCTCTAGATACCCCTTAGCACGTCAAGGAATATTATTTGGGGGTCCAGGCATGGAGAAGACTTTAGACACTAGGATAAATAAGGAACACACCCATTATAAAGAAATCACATTAGGATTATCTTTTTAAGCTGTTCCTTAAAACACTAGTGCTTAGGAGAACTATTGGAGGCAGAAGCAGTCAAGGGTAGCCTAGGGTTAGGGTTAGGCTTAGGGTTAGGGTTAGGGTACGGCTTAGGGTACGGGTTCGGGGAGGGTTTCGGATATTGCGTAAGGTATGGGTTAGGGTTAGGGCTCGGTTTAGGGTACGGGTTAGGATTAGGGTACATGTTAGGGTTAGGGTAGGTGTTAGGGTTAGGGTACGCGTTAGGGTTAGGGTAGTTATTAAACCTATCCCACTCTCTAGATACCCCTTAGCACGTCAAGGAATATTATTTGGGGTTCCAGCCAAGGAGAAGAGTTTAGTCAGTAGGATAAGAAAAGGAACACACCCATTATAAAAAATCACATTAGGATTCTCTTTTTAAGCTGTTCCTTAAAACACTAGTGCTTAGGAAATCTATTGGAGGCAGAAGAAGTCAAGGGTAGCCTAGGGTTAGGGTTAGGCTTAGGGTTAGTGTTAGGGTACCGCTTAGGGTACGGGTTCGGGGAGGGGTTTGTGTACAGTTTAGGCTATGGGTTAGGGTTAGGGTTAGGGTTAGTGTTAGGGTTAGGGTACGCATTAGGGTTAGGGTAGTTATTAAACCTATCCCACTCTCTAGATACCCCTTAGCACGTAAAGGAATATTATTTGGGGATCCAGCCATGGAGAAGAGTTTAGACAATAGGATAAGATAAGGAACACACCCATTATAAAGAAATCACATTAGGATTCTCTTTTTAAGCTGTTCCTTAAAACACTAGTGCTTAGGAAATCTATTGGAGGCAGAAGCAGTCAAGGGTAGCCTAGGGTTAGGGTTAGGGTGAGGGGTAGGGTTAGGGTACGGCTTAGGGTACGGGTTCGGGGAGGGGTTCGGGTACGGCGTAGTGTATGGGTTAGAATTAGGGTTAGGGTTAGTGTTAGGGTTAGGTCTCGGTTTGGGTATGTGTTAGCGTTAGGGTAGGGGTTAGGGTTAGGGTAAGCGTTAGAGTTAGGGTAGTTATTAAACCTATCCCACTCTATAGATACACCTTAGCACGTAAAGGAATATTATTTGGGGGTCCAGCCATGGAGAAGAGTTTAGACACTAGGATAAAATAAGAAACACACCCATTATAATGAAATCACATTAGGATTCTCTTTTTAAGCTGTTCCTTAAAACACTAGTGCTTAGGAAATCTACTGGAGGCAGAAGCAGTCAAGGGTAGCCTAGGGTCAGGTTTAGGCTTAGGGTACGGCTTAGGGTACGGCTTAGGGTACGGGTTCGGGGAGGGCTTCGGGTACGGCGTAGGGTATGGGTTAGGGTTAGGGTTAGGTTTAGGGTTCGTTTTAGGGTATTGGTTAGGATTAGGGTACGTGTTAGGGTTAGGCTTAGGGTTAGGGTTAGGGTATGGCTTAGGGTACGGGTTCGGGGAGGGGTTCGGGTACAGCGTAGGGTATGGGTTAGGCTTAGGATTAGGGTTAGTGTTAGGGTTAGGGCTCGGTTTAGGGTAAGTGTTAGGGTTCGGGTAGGGGTTAGGGTTAGGGTATGGTTTAGGGTTAGGGTACGCATTAGGGTTAGGGTAGTTATTAACCTATCCCACTCTCTTGATACCCCTTAGCACGTAAAGGAATATTATTTGGGGGTCCAGACGTGGAGAAGAGTTTAGACACTAGGATAAAATAAGGAACACACCCATTATAAAGAAATCACATTAGGATTCTCTTTTTAAGCTGTTCCTTAAAACACTAGTGCTTAGGAAATCTATTGGAGGCAGAAGCAGTCAAGGGTAGCCTAGGGTTAGGGTTAGGGTGAGGGTTTGGGTTAGGGTACGGCTTATGGTACGGGTTCGGGGAGGGGTTCGGGTATGGCGTAGGGTATGGGTTAGGCTTAGGGTTAGGGTTAGTGTTAGGGTTAGGGCTCGGTTTGGGGTACGGGTTAGGATTAGGGTACATGTTAGGGTTAGGGTAGGGGTTACGGTTAGGGTACGCGTTAGGGTTAGGGTAGTTATTAAACCTATCCCACTCTCTAGATACCCCTTAGCACGTCAAGGAATATTATTTGGGGGTCCAGCCATGGAGAAGAATTTAGACACTAGGATAAAATAAGGAACACACCCATTATAAAGAAATCACATTAGGATTCTCTTTTTAAGCTGTTCCTTAAAACACTAGTGCTTAGGATATCTATTGGAGGCAGAAGCAGTCAAGGGTAGCCTAGGGTTAGGGTTAGGCTTAGGGTTAGGGTTAGGGTATGGCTTAGGGTACGGGTTCGGGGAGGCGTTCGGGTACAGCGTAGGGTATGGGTTAGGCTTAGGGTTAGGGTTAGTGTTAGGGTTAGGGCTCGGTTTAGGGTACGTGTTAGGATTAGGGTAGGGGGTAGGGTTAGGGTACGCGTTAGAGTTAGGGTAGTTATTAAACCTATCCCACGCTCTAGATACACCTTAGCACGTAAAGGAATATTATTTGGGGGTCCAGCCATGGAGAAGAGTTTAGACACTAGGATAAGATAAGGAACACACCCATTATAAAGAAATCACAATAGGAGTCGCTTTTTAAGCTGTTCTTTAAAACACTAGTGCTTAGGAAATCTATTGGATGCCGAAGCAGTCAAGGGTAGCCTAGGGATAGGGTTAGGCTTAGGGTTAGGGTTAGAGTAGGGCTTAGGGTACGGGTTCGGGGAGGGCTTTGGGTACGGCGTAGGGTATGGGTTAGGGTTAGGGCTCGGTTTAGGTTACGGGTTAGGATTACGGTACATGTTAGGGTTAGGGTAGGGGTTAGGGTTAGGTTACGCATTAGGGTTAGGTTAGTTATTAAACCTATCCCACTCTCTAGATACCCCTTAGCACGTCAAGGAATATTATTTGGGGGTCCAGCCATGGAGAAGAGTTTAGACACGAGGATAAGATAAGGAACACACCCATTATAAAGAAATCACATTAGGATTCTCTTTTTAAGCTGTTCCTTAAAACACTAGGGCTTAGGAAAATTATTGGAGGCAGAAGCAGTCAAGGGTAGCCTAGGGTTAGGGTTAGGCTTAAGGTTACGGTTAGGGTACGGCTTAGGGTACGGGTTCGGGGAGGGGTTCGGTTATGGCGTAGGGTATGAGTTAGGGTTAGGGTTAGGGTTAGGGCACGGTTTAGGGTACGGGTTAGGATTAGGATACGTGTTAGGGTTAGGGTAGGGGTTAGGGTTAGTGTACGCATTATGGTTAGGGTAGTTATTAAACCTATCGCACTCTCTAGATACCCCTTAGCACGTCAAGGAATATTATTTGGGGGTCCAGGCATGGAGAAGACTTTAGACACTAGGATAAATAAGGAACACACCCATTATAAAGAAATCACATTAGGATTATCTTTTTAAGCTGTTCCTTAAAACACTAGTGCTTAGGAGAACTATTGGAGGCAGAAGCAGTCAAGGGTAGCCTAGGGTTAGGGTTAGGCTTAGGGTTAGGGTTAGGGTACGGCTTAGGGTACGGGTTCGGGGAGGGTTTCGGATATGGCGTAAGGTATGGGTTAGGGTTAGGGCTCGGTTTAGGGTACGGGTTAGGATTAGGGTACATGTTAGGGTTAGGGTAGGGGTTAGGGTTAGGGTACGCGTTAGGGTTAGGGTAGTTATTAAACCTATCCCACTCTCTAGATACCCCTTAGCACGTCAAGGAATATTATTTGGGGTTCCAGCCAAGGAGAAGAGTTTAGACAGTAGGATAAGAAAAGGAACACACCCATTATAAAAAATCACATTAGGATTCTCTTTTTAAGCTGTTCCTTAAAACACTAGTGCTTAGGAAATCTATTGGAGGCAGAAGAAGTCAAGGGTAGCCTAGGGTTAGGGTTAGGCTTAGGGTTAGTGTTAGGGTACCGCTTAGGGTACGGGTTCGGGGAGGGGTTTGTGTACAGTTTAGGCTATGGGTTAGGGTTAGGGTTAGGGTTAGTGTTAGGGTTAGGGTACGCATTAGGGTTAGGGTAGTTATTAAACCTATCCCACTCTCTAGATACCCCTTAGCACGTAAAGGAATATTATTTGGGGATCCAGCCATGGAGAAGAGTTTAGACAATAGGATAAGATAAGGAACACACCCATTATAAAGAAATCACATTAGGATTCTCTTTTTAAGCTGTTCCTTAAAACACTAGTGCTTAGGAAATCTATTGGAGGCAGAAGCAGTCAAGGGTAGCCTAGGGTTAGGGTTAGGGTGAGGGGTAGGGTTAGGGTACGGCTTAGGGTACGGGTTCGGGGAGGGGTTCGGGTACGGCGTAGTGTATGGGATAGAATTAGGGTTAGGGTTAGTGTTAGGGTTAGGTCTCGGTTTGGGTATGTGTTAGCGTTAGGGTAGGGGTTAGGGTTAGGGTAAGCGTTAGAGTTAGGGTAGTTATTAAACCTATCCCACTCTATAGATACACCTTAGCACGTAAAGGAATATTATTTGGGGGTCCAGCCATGGAGAAGAGTTTAGACACTAGGATAAAATAAGAAACACACCCATTATAATGAAATCACATTAGGATTCTCTTTTTAAGCTGTTCCTTAAAACACTAGTGCTTAGGAAATCTACTGGAGGCAGAAGCAGTCAAGGGTAGCCTAGGGTCAGGTTTAGGCTTAGGGTACGGCTTAGGGTACGGCTTAGGGTACGGGTTCGGGGAGGGCTTCGGGTACGGCGTAGGGTATGGGTTAGGGTTAGGGTTAGGTTTAGGGTTCGTTTTAGGGTATTGGTTAGGATTAGGGTACGTGTTAGGGTTAGTCTTAGGGTTAGGGTTAGGGTATGGCTTAGGGTACGGGTTCGGGGAGGGGTTCGGGTACAGCGTAGGGTATGGGTTAGGCTTAGGATTAGGGTTAGTGTTAGGGTTAGGGCTCGGTTTAGGGTAAGTGTTAGGGTTCGGGTAGGGGTTAGGGTTAGGGTATGGTTTAGGGTTAGGGTACGCATTAGGGTTAGGGTAGTTATTAAACCTATCCCACTCTCTTGATACCCCTTAGCACGTAAAGGAATATTATTTGGGGGTCCAGACGTGGAGAAGAGTTTAGACACTAGGATAAAATAAGGAACACACCCATTATAAAGAAATCACATTAGGATTCTCTTTTTAAGCTGTTCCTTAAAACACTAGTGCTTAGGAAATCTATTGGAGGCAGAAGCAGTCAAGGGTAGCAGAGGGTTAGGGTTAGGCTTAGGGTTAGGCTTAGGGTACGGTTTAGGGTACGGGTTCGGGGAGGGCTTCGGATACGGCGTACGGTATGTGTTAGGGTTAGGGTTAGGGTTAGTGTTAGGGTTAGGGCTCGGTTTAGGGTAAGGGTTAGGATTAGGGTACGTGTTAGGGTTAGGGTAGGGGTTAGGGTTAGGGTACGCGTTAGGGTTAGGGTAGTTATTAAAACTATCCCACTCTCTAGATAACCCTTAGAACGTAAAGGAATATTATTTGGGGGTCCAGCCATGGAGAAGAGTTTAGACACAAGGATAAGATAAGGAACACACCCATTATAAAGAAATCAAATTAGGATTCTCTTTTTAAGCTGTTCCTTAAAACACTAGTGCTTAGGAAATCTACTGGAGGCAGAAGCAGTCAAGGGTAGCCTAGGGTTAGGGTTAGGCTTAGGGTTAGGCTTAGGGTACGGCTTAGGGTACGGGTTCGGGGAGGGCTTCGGGTACGGCGTAGGGTATGGGTTAGGATAGGGTTAGGGTTACTGTTAGGGTTAGGGCTCGGTTTAGGGTACGGGTTAGGATTAGGGTACGTGTTAGGGTTAGGGTAGGGGTTAGGGTTAGGGTACGCGTTAGGGTTAGGGTAGTTATTAAACCTATCCCACTCTCTAGATACCCCTTAGCACGTAAAGCAATATTATTTGGGGGTACATCCATGGAGAAGAGTTTAGACACTAAGATAATATAAGGAACACACCCATTATAAAGAAATCACATTAGGATTCTCTTTTTAAGCTGTTCCTTAAAACACTAGTGCTTAGGAAATCTACTGGAGGCAGAAGCAGTCAAGGGTAGCCTAGGGATAGGGTTAGGCTTAGGGTTAGGCTTAGGGTACGGCTTAGGGTACGGGTTCGGGGAGGGCTTCGGGTACGGCGTAGGGTATGGGTTAGGGTTAGGGTTAGGGTTAGTGTTAGGGTTAGGTCTCGGTTTAGGGTACGGTTTAGGATTATCTTACGTGTTAGGGTTAGGGTAGGGGTTAGGGTTAGGGTACGTGTTAGGGTTAGGGTAGTTATTAAACCTATCCCCTCTCTAGATACCCCTTAGCACGTAAAGGAATATTATTTGGGTGTCCAGCCATGGAGAAGAGTTTAGACACTAGGATAAGATAAGGAACACACCCATTATAAAGAAATCACATTAGGATTCTCTTTTTAAGCTGTTCCTTAAAACACTAGTGCTTAGGAAATCTATTGGAGGCAGAAGCAGTCAAGGGTAGCCTAGGGTTAGGGTTAGGCTTAGGGTGCGGCTTAGGGTACGGGTTCGGGGAGGGCTTCGGGTACGGCGTAGGGTATGGGTTATGGATAGGGTTAGGGTTAGTGTTAGGGTTAAGGCTCGGTTTAGGGTACGGGTTAGGATTAGGGTACGTGTTAGGGTTAGGGTAGGGGTTAGGGTTAGGGTACGCGTCAGGGTTAGGGTAGTTATTAAACCTATCCCACTCTCTAGATACCCCTTAGCACGTAAAGCAATATTATTTGGGGGTCCATCCATGGAGAAGTGTTTAGACACTAGGAAAAGATAAGGAACACACCCATTATAAAGAAATCCCATTAGGATTCTCTTTTTAAGCTGTTCCTTAAAACACTAGTGCTTAGGAAATCTATTGGAGGCAGAAGCAGTCAAGGGTAGCAGAGGGTTAGGGTTAGGCTTAGGGTTAGGCTTAGGGTACGGTTTAGGGTACGGGTTTGGGGAGGGCTTCGGATACGGCGTAGGGTATGGGTTAGGGTTAGGGTTAGTGTTAGGGTTAGGGCTCGGTTTAGGGTAAGGGTTAGGATGAGGGTACGTGTTAGGGTTAGGGTAGGGGTTAGGGTTAGGGTACGCATTAGGGTTAGGGTAGTTATTAAACCTATCCCACTCTCTAGATACCACTTAGAACGTAAAGGAATATTATTTGGGGGTCCAGCCATGGAGAAGAGTTTAGACACTAGGAAAAGATAAGGAACACACCCATTATAAAGAAATCACATTAGGATTCTCTTTTTAAGCTGTTCCTTAAAACACTAGTGCTTAGGAAATCTATTGGAGGCAGAAGCAGTCAAGGGTAGCCTAGGGTTAGGGTTAGGCTTAGGGTTAGGGTTAGGGTACGGTTTAGGGTATGGGTTCGAGGAGAGGTTCGGGCACGGCGTAGGGTATGTGTTAGGGTTAGGGTTAGGGTTAGTGTTAGGGTTAGGGCTCGGTTTAGGGTACGGGTTAGGATTAGGGTACGTGTTAGGGTTAGGGTAGGGGTTAGGTTTAGGGTACGAGTTAGGGTTAGGGTAGTTATTAAACCTATCCCACTCTCTAGATACCCCTTAGCACGTAAAGGAATATTATTTGGGGGTCCAGCCATGGAGAAGCGTTTAGACAGTAGGATAAGATAAGGAACACACCCATTATTAAGAAATCACATTAGGATTCTCTTTTTACGCTGTTCCTTAAAACACTAGTGCTTAGGAAATCTATTGGAGGCAGAAGCAGTCAAGGGTAGCCTAGGGTTAGGGTTAGGCTTAGGGTTAGGCTTAGGGTACGGCTTAAGGTACGGGTTCGGGGAGGGCTTCGGGTACGGCGTAAGTTATGGGTTAGGGTTAGGGTTATGGTTAGTGTTAGGGTTAGGGCTCGCTTTAGTGTACGGGTTAGGATTAGGGTACATGTTAGGGTTAGGGTAGGGGCTAGGGTTAGGGTACGCGTTAGGGTTAGGTTAGTGATTAAACCTATCCCACTCTCTAGATACCCCTTAGCACGTAAAGGAATATTATTTGGTGGTCCAGCCATGGAGAAGAGTTTAGACACTAGGATAATATAAGGAACACACCCATTATAAAGAAATCACATTAGGATTCTCTTTTTAAGCTGTTCCTTAAAACACTAGTGCTTAGGAAATCTACTGGAGGCAGAAGCAGTCAAGGGTAGCCTAGGGTTAGGGTTAGGCTTAGGGTTAGGCTTAGGGTACGGCTTAGGGTACGTGTTCGGTGAGGGCTTCGGGTACGGCGTAGGGTATGGGTTAGGGTTAGGGTTAGGGTTAGTGTTAGGGTTAGGGCTCGGTTTAGGGTACGGTTTAGGATTAGGGTACGTGTTAGGGTCAGGGTAGGGTTTACGGTTAGGGTACGTGTTAGGGTTAGGGTAGTTATTAAACCTCTCCCCTCTCTAGATACCCCTTAGCACGTAAGGGAATATTATTTGGGGGTCCAGCCATGGAGAAGAGTTTAGACACTAGGATAAGATAAGGAACACACCCATTATAAAGAAATCTCATTAGGATTCTCTTTTTAAGCTGTTCCTTAAAACACTAGTGCTTAGGAAATCTATTGGAGGCAGAAGCAGTCAAGGGTAGCCTAGGGTTAGTGTTAGGCTTAGGGTTAGGCTTAGGGTACGGCTTAGGGAACGGGTTCGGGGAGGGCTTCGGGTACGGCGTAGGGTATGGGTTAGGGATATTGTTAGGGTTAATGTTAGGGTTAGGGCTCGGTTTAGGGTACGGTTTAGGATTAGGGTACGTGTTAGGGTTAGGGTAGGGGTTAGGGTTAGGGTACGTGTTAGGGTTAGGGTAGTTATTAAACCTATCCCCTCTCTAGATACCCCTTAGCACGTAAAGGAATATTATTTGGGGGTCCAGCCATGGAGAAGAGTTTGGACTCTAGGATAAGATAAGGAACACACCCATTATAAAGAAATCACATTAGGATTCTCTTTTTAAGCTTTTCCTCAAAACACTGGTGCTTAGGAAATCTATTGGAGGCAGAAGCAGTCAAGGGTAGCCTAGGGTTAGGGTTAGGCTTAGGGTTAGGCTTAGGGTACGGTTTCGGGGAGGGCTTCGGGTACGGCGTAGGGTATGGTTTAGGGTTAGGTTTGGGTTAGTGTTAGGGTTAGGGCTCGGTTTAGGGTACGGGTTAGGATTAGGGTACGTGTTAGGGTTAGGGTAGGCGTTAGGGTTATGGTACGTGTTACGGTTAGGGTAGTTATTAAACCTATCCCACTCTCTAGATACCCCTTAGCACGTAAAGGAATATTATTTGGGGGTCCAGCCATGGAGAAGAGTTTAGACACTAAGATAATATAAGGAACACACCCATTATAAAGAAATCACATTAGGATTCTCTTTTTAAGCTGTTCCTTAAAACACTAGTGCTTAAACATCTATTGGAGGCAGAAGCAGTCAAGGGTAGCCTAGGGTTAGGGTTAGGCTTAGGGTTAGGCTTAGGGTACGGCTTAGGGCACGGTTTCAAGGAGGGGTTCGGGTACGGCGTAGGGTATGGGTTAGGGTTAGGGTTAGGGTTAGTGTTAGGGTTAGGGCTCGGTTTAGTGTACGGGTTAGGATTATGGTACGTGTTAGGGTTAGGGTAGGGGTTAGGGTTAGGGTACGCATTAGGGTTAGGGTAGTTATTAAACCTATCCCACTCTCTAGATACCCCTTAGCACGTCAAGGAATATTATTTGGGGGTCCAGCAATGGAGAAGAGTTTAGACACTAGGATAAGATAAGGAACACACCCATTATAAAGAAATCACATTAGGATTCTCTTTTTAAGCTGTTCCTTAAAACACTAGTGCTCACGAAATCTATTGGAGGCAGAAGCAGTCAAGGGTAGCCTAGGGTTAGGGTTAGGCTTAGGGTTAGGGTTAGGGTATGGCTTAGGGCACGGGTTCGGGGAGGGGTTCGGGTACGGCGTAGTGTATGGGTTAGGCTTAGGGTTAGGGTTAGTGTTAGGGTTAGGGCTCGGTTTAGGGTACGTGTTAGGGTTAGTGTAGGGGATAGGGTTAGGGTACGCGTTAGAGTTAGGGTAGTTATTAAACCTATCCCACTCTCTAGATACACCTTAGCACGTAAAGGAATATTATTTGGGGGTCCATCCATGGAGAAGTGTTTAGACACTAAGATAATATAAGGAACACACACATTATAAAGAAATCACATTAGGATTCTCATTTTAAGCTGTTCCTTAAAACACTAGTGCTTAGGAAATCTATTGGAGGCAGAAGCAGTCAAGGGTAGCAGAGGGTTAGGGTGAGGCTTGGGGTTAGGCTTAGGGTACGTCTTAGGTTATGGGTTCGGGGAGGGGTTTGGGTACGGCGTAGGGTATGGGTTAGGGTTACGGTTTGGGTTAGTGTTAGGGTTAGGGCTCGTTTTAGGGTACGGGTTAGGATTAGGGTACATGTTAGGGTTAGGGTAGGGGTTAGGTTTAGGGTACGCGTTAGGGTTAGGGTGGTTATTAAAACTATCCCACTCTCTAGATACCCCTTAGCACCTAAAGAATATTATTTGGGGGTCCAGCCATGGAGAAGCGTTTAGACAGTAGGAGAAGATAAGGAACACACCCATTATTAAGAAATCACATTAGGATTCTTTTTTTAAGCTGTTCCATAAAAAACTAGTGCTTAGGAAATCTATTGGAGGCAGAAGCAGTCAAGGGTAGCCTAGGGTTAGGGTTAGGCTTAGGGTTAGGCTTAGGGTACGGCTTAGGGTACGGGTTCGGGGAGGGCTTCAGGTACGGCATAGGGTATGGGTTAGGGTTAGGGTTAGGGTTAGTGTTAGGTTTAGGGCTCGGTTTAGTGTACGGGTTAGGATTATGGTACGTGTTAGGGTTAGGGTAGGGGTTAGGGTTAGGGTACGCGTTAGGGTTAGGGTAGTTATTAAACCTATCCCACTCTCTAGATACCCCTTAGCACGTCAAGGAATATTATTTGGGGGTCCAGACATGGAGAAGAGTTTAGACACTAGGATAAGATAAGGAACACACCCATTATAAAGAAATCACATTAGGATTCTCTTTTTAAGCTGTTCCTTAAAACACTAGTGCTTACGAAATCTATTGGAGGCAGAAGCAGTCAAGGGTAGCCTAGGGTTAGGGTTAGGCTTAGGGTTAGGGTTAGGGTATGGCTTAGGGCACGGGTTCGGGGAGGGGTTCGGGTACGGCATAGTGTATGGGTTAGGCTTAGGGTTAGGGTTAGTGTTAGGGTTAGGGCTCGGTTTAGGGTACGTGTTAGGGTTAGTGTAGGGGATAGGGTTATGGTACGCGTTAGAGTTAGGGTAGTTATTAAACCTAACCCACTCTCTAGATACCCCTTAGCACGTAAAGGAATATTATTTGGGGGTCCAGCCATGAGAAGAGTTTAGACACTAGGATAAGATAAGGAACACACCCATTATAAAGAAATCACATTAGGCTACTCTTTTTAAGCTGTTCCTTAAAACACTAGTGCTTAGGAAATCTATTGGAGGCAGAAGCAGTCAAGGGTAGCCTAGGGATAGGGTTAGGCTTAGGGTTAGGCTTAGGGTACGGCTTAGGGTACGGGTTCGGGGAGGGCTTCGGGTACGGCGAAGGGTATGGGTTAGGGTTAGTGTTAGGGTTAGTGTTAGGGTTAGGGCTCGGTTTAGGGTACGGTTTAGGATTAGGGTACGTGTTAGGGTTAGGGTAGGGGTTAGGGTTAGGGTACTTGTTAGGGCTAGGGTAGTTATTAAACCTATCCCCTCTCTAGATACCCCTTAGCACGTAAAGGAATATTATTTGGGGGTCCAGCCATGGAGAAGAGTTTAGACACTAGGATAATATAAGAAACACACACATTATAAAGAAATCACATTAGGATTCTCTTTTTAAGCTGTTCCTTAAAACACTAGTGCTTAGGAAATCTATTGGAGGCAGCAGCAGTCAAGGGTAGCCTAGGTTTAGGTTGGGGCTGGGGTTAGGCTTAGGGTACGGCTTAGGGTATGGGTTCTGGGAGGGGTTTGGGTACGGCATAGCGTATGGGTTAGGGTTAGGGTTTGGGTTAGTGTTAGGGTTAGGGCTCCGTTTAGGGTACGGGTTAGGATTAGGGTACGTGTTAGGGTTAGGGTAGTGATTAAACCTATCCCACTCTCTAGATACCCCTTAGCACGTAAAAGAATATTATTTGGTGGTCCAGCCATGGAGAAGAGTTTAGACACTAGGATAATATAAGGAACACACCCATTATAAAGAAATCACATTAGGATTCTCTTTTTAAGCTGTTCCTTAAAACACTAGTGCTTAGGAAATCTATTGGAGGCAGAAGCAGTCAAGGGTAGCGTAGGGTTAGGGTTAGGCTTAGGGTTAGGCTTAGGGTACAGCTTAGGGTACGTGTTCGGGGAGGGCTTCGGGTATGGCGTAGGGTATCGGTTAGCGTTAGGGTTAGGGTTAGTGTTAGGGTTAGGGCTCGGTTTAGGGTACGGGTTAGGATTAGGGTACGTGTTAGGGTTAGGATAGGGGTTAGTGTTAGGGTATGCGTTATGGTTAGGGTAGTTATTAAACCTATCCCACTCTCTAGATACCCCTTAGCACGTAAAGGAATATTATTTGGGGGTCCAGCCATGGAAAAGAGTTTAGACACTAGGATAAGATAAGGAAACACAACCCATTATAAAGAAATCACATTAGGATTCTCTTTTTAAGCTGTTCCTTAAAACACTAGTGCTTAGGAAATCTACTGGAGGCAGAAGCAGTCAAGGGTAGCCTAGGGTTAGGGTTAGGCTTAGGGTTAGGCTTAGGGTACGGCTTAGGGTACGGGTTCGGGGAGGGCTTCGGGTACAGCGTAGGGTATGGGTTAGGGATAGGGTTAGGGTTAGTGTTAGGGTTAGGGCTCGGTTTAGGGTACGGGTTAGGATTAGGGTACATGTTAGGGGTTAGGGTAGGGGTTAGGTTTAGGGTACGCGTTAGGGTTAGGGTAGTTATTAAAACTATCCCACTCTCTAGATACCCCTTAGCACCTAAAGAATATTATTTGGGGGTCCAGCCATGGAGAAGCGTTTAGACAGTAGGAGAAGATAAGGAACACACCCATTATTAAGAAATCACATTAGGATTCTCTTTTTAAGCTGTTCCTTAAAACACTAGTGCTTAGGAAATCTATTGGAGGCAGAAGCAGTCAAGGGTAGCCTAGGGTTAGGGTTAGGCTTAGGGTTAGGCTTAGGGTACGGCTTAGGGTACGGGTTCGGTGAGGGCTTCGGGTACGGCGTAGGGTATGGGTTAGGGTTAGGGTTAGGGTTAGTGTTAGGGTTAGGGCTCGGTTTAGGGTACGGTTTAGGATTAGGTTACGTGTTAGGGTTAGGGTAGAGGTTAGGGTTAGGGTACGTGTTAGGGTTAGGGTAGTTATTAAACCTATCCCCTCTCTAGATACCCCTTAGCACGTAAAGGAATATTATTTGGGGGTCCAGCCATGGAGAAGAGTTTAGACACTAGGATAAGATAAGGAACACACCCATTATAAAGAAATCACATTAGGATTCTCTTTTTAAGCTGTTCCTTAAAACACTAGTGCTTAGGAAATCTATTGGAGGCAGAAGCAGTCAAGGGTAGCCTAGGGTTAGGGTTAGGCTTAGGGTGCGGCTTAGGGTACGGGTTCGGGGAGGGCTTCGGGTACGGCGTAGGGTATGGGTTAGGGATAGGGTTAGGGTTAGTGTTAGGGTTAGGGCTCGGTTTAGGGTACGGGTTAGGATTGGGGTACGTGTTAGGGTTAGGGTAGGGGTTAGGGTTAGGGTACGCGTTAGGGTTAGGGTAGTTATTAAACCTATCCCACTCTCTAGATACCCCTTAGCACGTAAAGCCAATATTATTTTGGGTCCATCCATGGAGAAGTGTTTAGACACTAAGATAATATAAGGAACACACACATTATAAAGAAATCACATTAGGATTCTCTTTTTAAGCTGTTCCGTAAAACACTAGTGCTTAGGAAATCTATTGGAGGCAGAAGCAGTCAAGGGTAGCCTAGGGTTAGGGTGAGGCTTGGGGTTAGGCTTAGGGTACGTCTTAGGTTATGGTTTCGGGGAGGGATTTGGGTACGGCGTAGGGTATGTGTCAGGGTTAGGGTTTGGGTTAGTGTTAGGGTTAGGGCTCGCTTTAGTGTACGGGTTAGGATTAGGGTACATGTTAGGGTATGGGTTAGGGTTAGGGTACGCGTTAGGGTTAGGGTAGTGATTAAACCTATCCCACTCTCTAGATACCCCTTAGCACGTAAAGGAATATTATTTGGTGGTCCAGCCATGGAGAAGAGTTTAGACACTAGGATAATATAAGGAACACACACATTATAAAGAAATCACATTAGGATTCTCTTTTTAAGCTGTTCCTTAAAACACTAGTGCTTAGGAAATCTATTGGAGGCAGAAGCAGTCAAGGGTAGCGTAGGGTTAGGGTTAGGCTTAGGGTTAGGCTTAGGGTACAGCTTAGGGTACGTGTTCGGGGAGGGCTTCGGGTATGGCGTAGGGTATCGGTTAGGGTTAGGGTTAGGGTTAGTGTTAGGGTTAGGGCTCGGTTTAGGGTACGGGTTAGGATTAGGGTACGTGGTAGGGTTAGGATAGGGGTTAGTGTTAGGGTATGCGTTAGGGTTAGGGTAGTTATTAAACCTATCCCACTCTCTAGATACCCCTTAGCACGTAAAGGAATATTATTTGGGGGTCCAGCCATGGGAGAAGAGTTTAGACACTAGGATAAGATAAGGAACACACCCATTATAAAGAAATCACATTAGGATCTCTTTTTAAGCTGTTCCTTAAACACTAGTGCTTAGGAAATCTACTGGAGGCAGAAGCAGTCAAGGGTAGCCTAGGGTTAGGGTTAGGCTTAGGGTTAGGCTTAGGGTACGGCTTAGGGTACGGGTTCGGGGAGGGCTTCGGGTACAGCGTAGGGTATGGGTTAGGGATAGGGTTAGGGTTAGTGTTAGGGTTAGGGCTCAGTTTAGGGTACGGGTTAGGATTAGGGTACGTGTTAGGGTTAGGGTAGGGGTTAGGGTTAGGGTACGCGTTAGGGTTAGGGTAGTTATTAAACCTATCCCACTCTCTAGATACCCTTAGCACGTAAAGCACTATTATTTGGGGGTCCATCCATGAGAAGAGTTTAGACACTAAGATAATATAAGGAACACACCCATTATAAAGAAATCACATTAGGATTCTCTTTTTAAGCTGTTCCTTAAAACACTAGTGCTTAGGAAATCTACTGGAGGCAGAAGCAGTCAAGGGTAGCCTAGGGTTAGGGTTAGGCTTAGGGTTAGGCTTAGGGTACGGCTTAGGGTACGTGTTCGGTGAGGGCTTCGGGTACGGCGTAGGGTATGGGTTAGGGTTAGGGTTAGGGTTAGTGTTAGGGTTAGGGCTCGGTTTAGGGTACGGTTTAGGATTAGGGTACGTGTTAGGGTTAGGGTGGGTTAGGGTTAGGGTACGTTTTAGGGTTAGGGTAGTTATTAAACCTCTCCCCTCTCTAGATACCCCTTAGCACGTAAGGGAATATTATTTGGGGGTCCAGCCATGGAGAAGAGTTTAGACACTAGGATAAGATAAGGAACACACCCATTATAAAGAAATCACATTAGGATTCTCTTTTTAAGCTGTTCCTTAAAACACTGGTGCTTAGGAAATCTATTGGAGGCAGAAGCAGTCAAGGGTAGCCTAGGTTTAGGTTGAGGCTTGGTGTTAGGCTTAGGGTACGGCTTAGGGTACGGGTTCGGGGAGTGGTTTGGGTACGGCGTAGCGTATGGGTTAGGGTTAGGGTTTGGGTTAGTGTTAGGGTTAGGGCTCCGTTTAGGGTACGGGTTAGGAGTAGGGTACGTGTTAGGGTTAGGGTAGGGTTTAGGGTTAGGGTACGTGTTAGGGTTAGGGTAGTTATTAAACCTATCCCCTCTCTAGATACCCCTTAGCACGTAAAGGAATATTATTTGGGGGTCCAGCCATGGAGAAGAGTTTAGACACTAGGATAATATAAGAAACACACACATTATAAAGAAATCACATTAGGATTCTCTTTTTAAGCTGTTCCTTAAAACACTAGTGCTTAGGAAATCTATTGGAGGCAGAAGCAGTCAAGGGTAGCCTAGGTTTAGGTTGAGGCTTGGGGTTAGGCTTAGGGTACGGCTTTGGGTATGGGTTCGGGGAGGGGTTTGGGTACGGCGTAGCGTATGGGTTAGGGTTAGGATTTGGGTTATTGTTAGGGTTAGGGCTCCGTTTAGGGTACGGGTTAGGCTTAGGGTACGGTTTAGGGTACGGGTTCGGGGAGGGCTTCGGGTACGGCGAAGGGTATGGGTTAAGGTTAGGGTTAGGGTTAGTGTTAGGGTTAGGGCTCGGATTAGGTTAGGGGTTAGGATTAGGATACGTGTTAGGGTTAGGGTAGGGGTTAGGGTTAGGGTATGCGTTAGGGTTAGGGTAGTTATTAAACCTATCCCACTCTCTAGATACCCCTTAGCACGTAAAGGAATATTATTTGGGGGTCCAGCCATGGAGAAGAGTTTAGACACTAGGATAAGATAAGGAACACACTCATTATAAAGAAATCACATTAGGATTCTCTTTTTAAGCTGTTCCTTAAAACACTAGTGCTTAGGAAATCTACTGGAGGCAGAAGCAGTCAAGGGTAGCCTAGGGTAGGGTTAGGCTTAGGGTTAGGCTTAGGGTACGGCTTAGGGTACGTGTTCGGTGAGGGCTTCGGGTACGGCGTAGGGTATGGGTTAGGGTTAGGGTTAGGGTTAGTGTTAGGGTTAGGGCTCGGTTTAGGGTACGGTTTAGGATTAGGGTACGTGTTAGGGTTAGGGTGGGGTTAGGGTTAGGGTACGTTTTAGGGTTAGGGTAGTTATTAAACCTCTCCCCTCTCTAGATACCCCTTAGCACGTAAGGGAACATTATTTGGGGGTCCAGCCATGGAGAAGAGTTTAGACACTAGGATAAGATAAGGAACACACCCATTATAAAGAAATCACATTAGGATTCTCTTTTTAAGCTGTTCCTTAAAACACTGGTGCTTAGGAAATCTATTGGAGGCAGAAGCAGTCAAGGGTAGCCTAGGTTTAGGTTGAGGCTTGGTGTTAGGCTTAGGGTACGGCTTAGGGTACGGGTTCGGGGAGTGGTTTGGGTACGGCGTAGCGTATGGGTTAGGGTTAGGGTTTGGGTTATTGTTAGGGTTAGGGCTCCGTTTAGGGTACGGGTTAGGCTTAGGGTACGGTTTAGGGTACGGGTTCGGGGAGGGCTTCGGGTACGGCGAAGGGTATGGGTTAAGGTTAGGGTTAGGGTTAGTGTTAGGGTTAGGGCTCGGATTAGGTTAGGGGTTAGGATTAGGATACGTGTTAGGGTTAGGGTAGGGGTTAGGGTTAGAGTATGCGTTAGGGTTAGGGTAGTTATTAAACCTATCCCACTCTCTAGATACCCCTTAGCACGTAAAGGAATATTATTTGGGGGTCCAGCCATGGAGAAGAGTTTAGACACTAGGATAAGATAAGGAACACACTCATTATAAAGAAATCACATTAGGATTCTCTTTTTAAGCTGTTCCTTAAAACACTAGTGCTTAGGAAATCTATTGGAGGCAGAAGCAGTCAAGGGTAGCCTAGGGTTAGGGTTAGGCTTAGGGTTAGGGTTAGGGTACGGCTTAGGGTATGGGTTTGGGGAGAGGTTCGGGCACGGCGTAGGGTATGGTTTAGGGTTAGGGTTAGGGTTAGTGTTAGGGTTAGGGCTCGGTTTAGGGTACGGGTTAGGATTAGGGTACATGTTAGGGTTAGGGTAGGGGTTAGGTTTAGGGTACGCGTTAGGGTTAGGGTAGTTATTAAAACTATCCCACTCTCTAGATACCCCTTAGCACCTAAAGAATATTATTTGGGGGTCCAGCCATGGAGAAGCGTTTAGACAGTAGGAGAAGATAAGGAACACACCCATTATTAAGAAATCACATTAGGATTCTCTTTTTAAGCTGTTCCTTAAAACACTAGTGCTTAGGAAATCTATTGGAGGCAGAAGCAGTCAAGGGTAGCCTAGGGTTAGGGTTAGGCTTAGGGTTAGGCTTAGGGTACGGCTTAGGGTACGGTTTCGGGGAGGGCTTTGGGTACGGCGTAGGGTATGGTTAAGGGTTAGGTTTAGGGTTAGTGTTAGGGTTAGGGCTCGGTTTAGGGTACGGGTTAGGATTAGGGTACGTGTTAGGGTTAGGGTAGGAGTTAGGGTTATGGTACGCATTATGGTTAGGATAGTTATTAAACCTATCCCACTCTCTAGATACCCCTTAGCACGTAAAGGAATATTATTTGGGGGTCCAGCCATGGAGAAGAGTTTAGACACTAAGATAATATAAGGAACACACCCATTATAAAGAAATCACATTAGGATTCTCTTTTTAAGCTGTTCCTTAAAACACTAGTGCTTAAACATCTATTGGAGGCAGAAGCAGTCAAGGGTAGCCTAGGGTTAGGTTAGGCTTAGGGTTAGGCTTAGGGTACGGGTTCGGGGAGGGCTTCGGGTACGGCGTATGGTATGGGTTAGGGTTAGGGTTAGGGTTAGTGTTAGGGTTAGGGCTCGGTTTAGTTTACGGGTTAGGATTATGGTACGTGTTAGGGTTCGGGTAGGGGTTAGGGTTAGGGTACGCATTAGGGTTAGGGTAGTTATTAAACCTATCCCACTCTCTAGATACCCCTTAGCACGTCAAGGAATATTATTTGGGGGTCCAGCCATGGAGAAGAGTTTAGACACTAGGATAAGATAAGGAACACACCCATTATAAAGAAATCACATTAGGATTCTCTTTTTAAGCTGTTCCTTAAAACACTAGTGCTTACGAAATCTATTGGAGGCAGAAGCAGTCAAGGGTAGCCTAGGGTTAGGGTTAGGCTTAGGGTTAGGGTTAGGGTATGGCTTAGGGCACGGGTTCGGGGAGGGGTTCGGGTACGGCGTAGTGTATGGGTTAGGCTTAGGGTTAGGGTTAGTGTTAGGGTTAGGGCTCGGTTTAGGGTACGTTTTAGGATTAGGGTACGTGTTAGGTTTAGGGTAGGGGTTAGGGTTAGGGTACGTGTTAGGGTTAGGGTAGTTATTAAACCTATCCCCTCTCTAGATACCCCTTAGCACGTAAAGGAATATTATTTGGGGGTCCAGCCATGGAGAAGAGTTTAGACACTAGGATAAGATAAGGAACACACCCATTATAAAGAAATCACATTAGGATTCTCTTTTTAAGCTGTTCCTTAAAACACTAGTGCTTAGGAAATCTATTGGAGGCAGAAGCAGTCAAGGGTAGCCTAGGGTTAGGGTTAGGCTTAGGGTTAGGCTTAGGCTACGGCTTAGGGTACGGGTTCGGGGAGGGCTTCGGGTACGGCGTAGGGTATGGGTTAGGGATAGGGTTAGGGTTAGTGTTATGGTTAGGGCTCGGTTTAGGGTACGAGTTAGGACTAAGGTACGTGTTAGGGTTAGGGTTAGGGTACGCGTTAGGGTTAGGGTAGTTATTAAACCTATCACACTCTCTAGATACCCCTTAGCACGTAAAGCAATATTATTTAGGGGTCCATCCATGGAGAAGAGTTTAGACACTAAGATAATATAAGGAACACACGCATTATAAAGAAATCACATTAGGATTCTCTTTTTAAGCTGTTCCTTAAAACACTAGTGCTTAAAAATCTATTTGAGGCAGAAGCAGTCAAGGGTAGCCTAGGGTTAGGGTTAGGCTTAGGGTTAGGCTTAGGGTACGGCTTAGGGTAAGGGTTCGGTGAGGGCTTCGGGTACGGCGTAGGGTATGGGTTAGGCTTAGGGTTAGGGTTAGTGTTAGGGTTAGGGCTCGGTTTAGGGTACGTGTTAGGGTTAGTGTAGGGGATAGGGTTAGGGTACGCGTTAGAGTTAGGGTAGTTATTAAACCTATCCCACTCTCTAGATACACCTTAGCACGTAAAGGAATATTATTTGGGGGTCCATCCATGGAGAAGTGTATAGACACTAAGATAATATAAGGAACACACACATTATAAAGAAATCACATTAGGATTCTCATTTTAAGCTGTTCCTTAAAACACTCGTGCTTAGGAAATCTATTGGAGGCAGAAGCAGTCAAGGGTAGCAGAGGGTTAGGGTGAGGCTTGGGGTTAGGCTTAGGGTACGTCTTAGGTTATGGGTTCGGGGAGGGGTTTGGGTACGGCGTAGGGTATGGGTTAGGGTTAGGGTTTGGGTTAGTGTTAGGGTTAGGGCTCGGTTTAGGGTATGGGTTAGAATTAGGGTATGTTTTAGGGTTAGGGTAGGGGTTAGGGTTAGGGTACGCATTAGGGTTAGGGTAGTTATTAAACCTATCCCACTCTCTTGATACCCCTTAGCACGTAAAGGAATATTATTTGGGGGTCCAGCCGTGGAGAAGAGTTTAGACACTAGGATAAAATAAGGAACACAACCATTATAAAGAAATCACATTAGGATTCTCTTTTTAAGCTGTTCCTTAAAACACTAGTGCTTAGGAAATCTATTGGAGGCAGAAGCAGTCAAGGGTAGCAGAGGGTTAGGGTTAGGCTTAGGGTTAGGCTTAGGGTACGGTTTAGGGTACGGGTTCGGGGAGGGCTTCGGATACGGCGTAGGGTATGGGATAGGGTTAGGGTTAGGGTTAGTGTTAGGGTTAGGGCTCGGTTTAGGGTAAGGGTTAGGATTAGGGTACGTGTTAGGGTTAGGGTAGGGGTTAGGGTTAGGGTACGCGTTAGGGTTAGGGTAGTTATTAAAACTATCCCACTCTCTAGATACCCCTTAGAACGTAAAGGAATATTATTTGGGGTCCAGCCATGGAGAAGAGTTTAGACACTAGGATAAGATAAGGAACACACCCATTATAAAGAAATCACATTAGGATACTCTTTTTTAAGCTGTTCCTTAAAACACTAGTGGTTAGGAAATCTATTGGAGGCAGAAGCAGTCAAGGGTAGCCTAGGGTTAGGGTTAGGCTTAGGGTTAGGCTTAGGGTACGGGTTAGGGTACGGGTTCGGTGAGGGCTTCGGGTACGGCGTAGGGTATGGGTTAGGGTTAGGGTTAGGGTTAGTGTTAGGGTTAGGGCTCGGTTTAGGGTACGGTTTAGGATTATGTTACGTGTTAGGGTTAGTGTAGGGGTTAGGGTTAGGGTACGTGTTAGGGTTAGGGTAGTTATTAAACCTATCCCCTCTCTAGATACCCCTTAGCATGTAAAGGAATATTATTTGGGGGTCCAGCCATGGAGAAGAGTTTAGACACTAGGATAAGATAAGGAACACACCCATTATAAAGAAATCACATTAGGATTCTCTTTTTAAGCTGTTCCTTAAAACACTAGTGCTTAGGAAATCTATTGGAGGCAGAAGCAGTCAAGGGTAGCCTAGGGTTAGGGTTAGGCTTAGGGTGCGGCTTAGGGTACGGGTTCGGGGAGGGCTTCGGGTACGGCGTAGGGTATGGGTTAGGGATAGGGTTAGGGTTAGTGTTAGGGTTAGGGCTCGGTTTAGGGTACGGGTTAGGATTAGGGTACGTGTTAGAGTTAGGGTAGGGGTTAGGGTTAGGGTACGCGTTAGGGTTAGGGTAGTTATTAAACCTATCCCACTCTCTAGATACCCCTTAGCACGTAAAGCAATATTATTTGGGGGTCCATCCATGGAGAAGTGTTTAGACACTAAGATAATATAAGGAACACACACATTATAAAGAAATCACATTAGGATTCTCTTTTTAAGCTGTTCCTTAAAACACTAGTGCTTAGGAAATCTATTGGAGGCAGAAGCAGTCAAGGGTAGCATAGGGTTAGGGTGAGGCTTGGGGTTAGGCTTAGGGTACGTCTTAGGTTATGGTTTCGGGGAGGGATTTGGGTACGGCGTAGGGTATGGGTTAGGGTTAGGGTTTGGGTTAGTGTTAGGGTTAGGGCTCGGTTTAGGGTATGGGTTAGGATTAGGGTATGTTTTAGGGTTAGGGTAGGGGTTAGGGTTAGGTTATGCATTAGGGTTAGGGTAGTTATTAAACCTATCCCACTCTCTTGATACCCCTTAGCACGTAAAGGAATATTATTTGGGGGTCCAGCCATGGAGAAGAGTTTAGACACTGGATAATATAAGGAACACACCATTATAAAGAAATCACATTAGGATTCTCTTTTTAAGCTGTTCCTTAAAACACTAGTGCTTAGGAAATCTATTGGAGGCAGAAGCAGTCAAGGGTAGCAGAGGGTTAGGGTTAGGCTTAGGGTTAGGCTTAGGGTACGGTTTAGGGGTACGGGTTCGGGGAGGGCTTCGGATACGGCGTAGGGTATGGGATAGGGTTAGGGTTAGTGTTAGTGTTAGGGTTAGGGCTCGGTTTAGGGTAAGGGTTAGGATTAGGGTACGTGTTAGGGTTAGGGTAGGGGTTAGGGTTATGGTACGCATTAGGGTTAGGTTAGTTATTAAACCTATCCCACTCTCTAGATACCCCTTAGAACGTAAAGGAATATTATTTGGGGGTCCAGCCATGGAGAAGAGTTTAGACACTAGGAAAAGATAAGGAACACACCCATTATAAAGAAATCACATTAGGATTCTCTTTTTAAGCTGTTCCTTAAAACACTAGTGCTTAGGAAATCTATTGGAGGCAGAAGCAGTCAAGGGTAGCCTAGGGTTAGGGTTAGGCTTAGGGTTAGGGTTAGGGTACGGTTTAGGGTATGGGTTCGAGGAGAGGTTCGGGCACGGCATAGGGTATGTGTTAGGGTTAGGGTTAGGGTTAGTGTTAGGGTTAGGGCTCGGTTTAGGGTACGGGTTAGGGTTAGGGTACGAGTTAGGGTTAGGGTAGGGGTTAGGTTTAGGGTACGCGTTAGGGTTAGGGTAGTTATTAAACCTATCCCACTCTCTAGATACCCCTTAGCACGTAAAGGAATATTATTTGGGGGTCCAGCCATGGAGAAGCGTTTAGACAGTAGGATAAGATAAGGAACACACCCATTATGAAGAAATCACATTAGGATTCTCTTTTTAAGCTGTTCCTTAAAACACTAGTGCTTAGGAAATCTATTGGAGGCAGAAGCAGTCAAGGGTAGCCTAGGGTTAGGGTTAGGCTTAGGGTTAGGCTTAGGGTACGGCTTAAGTTACGGGTTCGTGGAGGGCTTCGGGTACGGCGTAAGTTATGGGTTAGGGTTAGGGTTATGGTTAGTGTTAGGGTTAGGGCTCGCTTTAGTGTACGGGTTAGGATTAGGGTACATGTTAGGGTTAGGGTAGGGGTTAGGGTTAGGGTACGCGTTAGGGTTAGGGTAGTGATTAAACCTATCCCACTCTCTAGATACCCCTTAGCACGTAAAGGAATATTATTTGGTGGTCCTGCCATGGAGAAGAGTTTAGACACTAGGATAATATAAGGAACACACCCATTATAAGAAATCACATTAGGATTCTCTTTTTAAGCTGTTCCTTAAAACACTAGTGCTTAGGAAATCTATTGGAGGCAGAAGCAGTCAAGGGTAGCGTAGGTTAGGGTTAGGCTTAGGGTTAGGCTTAGGGTACGGCTTAGGGTACGTGTTCGGGGAGGGCTTCGGGTATGGCGTATGGTATCGGTTAGGGTTAGGGTTAGGGTTAGTGTTAGGGTTAGGGCTCGGTTTAGGGTACGGGTTAGGATTAGGGTACGTGTTAGGGTTATGGTAGGGGTTAGTGTTAGGGTATGCGTTATGGTTAGGGTAGTTATTAAACCTATCCCACTCTCTAGATACCCCTTAGCACGTAAAGGAATATTATTTGGGGGTACATCCATGGAGAAGAGTTTAGACACTAAGATAATATAAGGAACACACCCATTATAAAGAAATCACATTAGGATTCTCTTTTAAGCTGTTCCTTAAAACACTAGTGCTTAGGAAATCTACTGGAGGCAGAAGCAGTCAAGGGTAGCCTAGGGTTAGGGTTAGGCTTAGGGTTAGGCTTAGGGTACGGCTTAGGGTACGTGTTCGGTGAGGGCTTCGAGTACGGCGTAGGGTATGGGTTAGGGTTAGGGTTAGGGTTAGTGTTAGGGTTAGGGCTCGGATTAGGTTAGGGGTTAGGATTAGGATACGTGTTAGGGTTAGGGTAGGGGTTAGGGTTAGGGTACGCGTTAGGGTTAGGGTAGTTATTAAACCTATCCCACTCTCTAGATACCCCTTAGCACGTAAAGGAATATTATTTGGGGGTCCAGCCATGGAGAAGAGTTTAGACACTAGGATAAGATAAGGAACACACTCATTATAAAGAAATCACATTAGGATTCTCTTTTTAAGCTGTTCGTTAAAACACTAGTGCTTAGGAAATCTATTGGAGGCAGAAGCAGTCAAGGGTAGCCTAGGGTTAGGGTTAGGCTTAGGGTTAGGGTTAGGGTACGGCTTAGGGTATGGGTTCCGGGAGAGGTTCGGGCACGTCGTAGGGTATGGGTTAGGGTTAGGGTTAGGGTTAGTGTTAGGGTTAGGGCTCGGTTTAGGGTACGGGTTAGGATTAGGGTACATGTTAGGGTTAGGGTAGGGGTTAGGTTTAGGGTACGCGTTAGGGTTAGGGTAGTTATTAAACCTATCCCACTCTCTAGATACCCCTTAGCACGTAAAGGAATATTATTTGGGGGTCCAGCCATGGAGAAGAGTTTAGACAGTAGGATAAGATAAGAAACACACCCATTATAAAGAAATCACATTAGGATACTCTTTTTAAGCTGTTCCTTAAAACACTAGTGCTTAGGAAATCTATTGGAGGCAGAAGCAGTCAAGGGTAGCCTAGGGATAGGGTTAGGCTTAGGGTTAGGCTTAGGGTACGGCTTAGGGTACGGGTTCGGGGAGGGCTTCGGGTACGGCGAAGGGTATGGGTTAGGGTTAGTGTTAGGGTTAGTGTTACGTTTAGGGCTCGGTTTAGGGTACGGTTTAGGATTAGGGTACGTGTTAGGGTTAGGGTAGGGTTAGGGTTAGGGTACGTGTTAGGGTTAGGATAGTTATTAAACCTATCCCCTCTCTAGATACCCCTTAGCACGTAAAGGAATATTATTTGGGGGTCCAGCCATGGAGAAGAGTTTAGACACTAGGATAATATAAGAAACACACCCGTTATAAAGAAATCACATTAGGATTCTCTTTTTAAGCTGTTCCTTAAAACACTAGTGCTTAGGAAATCTATTGGAGGCAGAAGCAGTCAAGGGTAGCCTAGGTTTAGGTTGAGGCTTGGGGTTAGGCTTAGGGTACGGCTTAGGGTATGGGTTCGAGGAGGGGTTTGGGTACGGCGTAGCGTATGGGTTAAGGTTAGGGTTTGGGTTAGTGTTAGGGTTAGGGCTCCGTTTAGGGTACGGGTTAGGATTAGGGTACGTGTTAGGGTTAGGGTAGGGGTTAGGGTTAGGGTACGCATTACGATTAGGGTAGTTATTAAACCTATCCCACTCTCTAGATACCCCTTAGCACGTCAAGGAATATTATTTGGGGGTCCAGCCATGGAGAAGAGTTTAGACACTAGGATAAGATAAGGAACACACCCATTATAAAGAAATCACATTAGGATTCTCTTTTTAAGCTGTTCCTTAAAACACTAGTGCTTACGAAATCTATTGGAGGCAGAAGCAGTCAAGGTAGCCTAGGGTTAGGGTTAGGCTTAGGGTTAGGGTTAGGGTATGGCTTAGGGCACGGGTTCGGGGAGGGGTTCGGGTACGGCGTAGTGTATGGGTTAGGCTTAGGGTTAGGGTTAGTGTTAGGGTTAGGGCTCGGTTTAGGGTACGTGTTAGGGTTAGTGTAGGGGATAGGGTTAGGGTACGCGTTAGAGTTAGGGTAGTTATTAAACCTATCCCATTCTCTAGATACACCTTAGCACTTAAAGGAATATTATTTGGGGGTCCATCCATGGAGAAGTGTTTAGACACTAAGATAATATAAGGAACACACACATTATAAAGAAATCACATTAGGATTCTCATTTTAAGCTGTTCCTTAAAACACTAGTGCTTAGGAAATCTATTGGAGGCAGAAGCAGTCAAGGGCAGCAGAGGGTTAGGGTGAGGCTTGGGGTTAGGCTTAGGGTACGTCTTAGGTTATGGGTTCGGGGAGGGGTTTGGGTACGGCGTAGGGTATGGGTTAGGGTTAGGGTTTGGGTTAGTGTTAGGGTTAGGGCTCGGTTTAGGGTATGGGTTAGAATTAGGGTATGTTTTAGGGTTAGGGTAGGGGTTAGGGTTAGGGTACGCATTAGGGTTAGGGTAGTTATTAAACCTATCCCACTCTCTTGATACCTCTTAGCACGTAAAGGAATATTATTTAGGGGTCCAGCCGTGGAGAAGAGGTTAGACACTAGGATAAAATAAGGAACACACCCATTATAAAGAAATCACATTAGGATTCTCTTTTTAAGCTGTTCCTTAAAACACTAGTGCTTAGGAAATCTATTGGAGGCAGAAGCAGTCAAGGGTAGCAGAGGGTTAGGGTTAGGCTTAGGGTTAGGCTTAGGGTACGGTTTAGGGTACGGGTTCGGGGAGGGCTTCGGATACGGCGTAGGGTATGTGTTAGGGTTAGGGTTAGGGTTAGTGTTAGGGTTAGGGCTCGGGTTAGGGTAAGGGTTAGGATTAGGGTACGTGTTAGGGTTAGGGTAGGGGTTAGGGTTAGGGTACGCGTTAGGGTTAGGGTAGTTATTAAAACTATCCCACTCTCTAGATACCCCTTAGAACATAAAGGAATATTATTTGGGGGTCCAGCCATGGAGAAGAGTTTAGACACTAGGATAAGATAAGGAACACACCCATTATAAAGAAATCACATTAGGATACTCTTTTTAAGCTGTTCCTTAAAACACTAGTGCTTAGGAAATCTATTGGAGGCAGAAGCAGTCAAGGGTAGCCTAGGGTTAGGGTTAGGCTTAGGGTTAGGCTTAGGGTACGGCTTAGGGTACGGGTTCGGTGAGGGCTTCGGGTACGGCGTAGGGTATGGGTTAGGGTTAGGGTTAGGGATAGTGTTAGGGTTAGGGCTCGGTTTAGGGTACGGTTTAGGATTAGGTTACGTGTTAGGGTTAGGGTAGGGGTTAGGGTTAGGGTACGTGTTAGGGTTAGGGTAGTTATTAAACCTATCCCCTCTCTAGATACCCCTTATCACGTAAAGGAATATTATTTGGGGGTCCAGCCATGGAGAAGAGTTTAGACACTAGGATAAGATAAGGAACACACCCATTATAAAGAAATCACATTAGGATTCTCTTTTTAAGCTGTTCCTTAAAACACTAGTGCTTAGGAAATCTATTGGAGGCAGAAGCAGTCAAGGGTAGCGTAGGGTTAGGGTTAGGCTTAGGGTTAGGCTTAGGGTACGGCTTAGGGTACGTGTTCGGGGAGGGCTTCGGGTATGGCGTAGGGTATCGGTTAGGGTTAGGGTTAGGGTTAGTGTTAGGGTTAGGGCTCGGTTTAGGGTACGGGTTAGGATTAGGGTACGTGTTAGGGTTAGGGTAGGGGTTAGTGTTAGGGTATGCGTTATGGTTAGGGTAGTTATTAAACCTATCCCACTCTCTAGATACCCCTTAGCACGTAAAGGAATATTATTTGGGGGTCCAGCCATGGAGAAGAGTTTAGACACTAGGATAAGATAAGGAACACACCCATTATAAAGAAATCACATTAAGATTCTCTTTTTAAGCTGTTCCTTAAAACACTAGTGCTTAAAAATCTATTGGAGGCAGAAGCAGTCAAGGGTAGCAGAGGGTTAGGGTGAGGCTTGGGGTTAGGCTTAGGGTACGTCTTAGGTTATGGGTTCGGGGAGGGGTTTGGGTACGGCGTAGGGTATGGGTTAGGGTTAGGGTTTGGGTTAGTGTTAGGGTTAGGGCTCGGTTTAGGGTATGGGTTAGAATTAGGGTATGTTTTAGGGTTAGGGTAGGGGTTAGGGTTAGGGTACGCATTAGGGTTAGGGTAGTTATTAAACCTATCCCACTCTCTTGATACCCCTTAGCACGTAAAGGAATATTATTTGGGGGTCCAGCCGTGGAGAAGAGTTTAGACACTAGGATAAAATAAGGAACACAACCATTATAAAGAAATCACATTAGGATTCTCTTTTTAAGCTGTTCCTTAAAACACTAGTGCTTAGGAAATCTATTGGAGGCAGAAGCAGTCAAGGGTAGCAGAGGGTTAGGGTTAGGCTTAGGGTTAGGCTTAGGGTACGGTTTAGGGTACGGGTTCGGGGAGGGCTTCGGATACGGCGTAGGGTATGGGATAGGGTTAGGGTTAGGGTTAGTGTTAGGGTTAGGGCTCGGTTTAGGGTAAGGGTTAGGATTAGGGTACGTGTTAGGGTTAGGGTAGGGGTTAGGGTTAGGGTACGCGTTAGGGTTAGGGTAGTTATTAAAACTATCCCACTCTCTAGATACCCCTTAGAACGTAAAGGAATATTATTTGGGGGTCCAGCCATGGAGAAGAGTTTAGACACTAGGATAAGATAAGGAACACACCCATTATAAAGAAATCACATTAGGATACTCTTTTTAAGCTGTTCCTTAAAACACTAGTGGTTAGGAAATCTATTGGAGGCAGAAGCAGTCAAGGGTAGCCTAGGGTTAGGGTTAGGCTTAGGGTTAGGCTTAGGGTACGGGTTAGGGTACGGGTTCGGTGAGGGCTTCGGGTACGGCGTAGGGTATGGGTTAGGGTTAGGGTTAGGGTTAGTGTTAGGGTTAGGGCTCGGTTTAGGGTACGGTTTAGGATTATGTTACGTGTTAGGGTTAGTGTAGGGGTTAGGGTTAGGGTACGTGTTAGGGTTAGGGTAGTTATTAAACCTATCCCCTCTCTAGATACCCCTTAGCATGTAAAGGAATATTATTTGGGGGTCCAGCCATGGAGAAGAGTTTAGACACTAGGATAAGATAAGGAACACACCCATTATAAAGAAATCACATTAGGATTCTCTTTTTAAGCTGTTCCTTAAAACACTAGTGCTTAGGAAATCTATTGGAGGCAGAAGCAGTCAAGGGTAGCCTAGGGTTAGGGTTAGGCTTAGGGTGCGGCTTAGGGTACGGGTTCGGGGAGGGCTTCGGGTACGGCGTAGGGTATGGGTTAGGGATAGGGTTAGGGTTAGTGTTAGGGTTAGGGCTCGGTTTAGGGTACGGGTTAGGATTAGGGTACGTGTTAGAGTTAGGGTAGGGGTTAGGGTTAGGGTACGCGTTAGGGTTAGGGTAGTTATTAAACCTATCCCACTCTCTTGATACCCCTTAGCACGTAAAGGAATATTATTTGGGGGTCCAGCCATGGAGAAGAGTTTAGACACTAGGATAATATAAGGAACACACCATTATAAAGAAATCACATTAGGATTCTCTTTTTAAGCTGTTCCTTAAAACACTAGTGCTTAGGAAATCTATTGGAGGCAGAAGCAGTCAAGGGTAGCAGAGGGTTAGGGTTAGGCTTAGGGTTAGGCTTAGGGTACGGTTTAGGGTACGGGTTCGGGGAGGGCTTCGGATACGGCGTAGGGTATGGGATAGGGTTAGGGTTAGGGTTAGTGTTAGGGTTAGGGCTCGGTTTAGGGTAAGGGTTAGGATTAGGGTACGTGTTAGGGTTAGGGTAGGGGTTAGGGTTATGGTACGCATTAGGGTTAGGTTAGTTATTAAACCTATCCCACTCTCTAGATACCCCTTAGAACGTAAAGGAATATTATTTGGGGGTCCAGCCATGGAGAAGAGTTTAGACACTAGGAAAAGATAAGGAACACACCCATTATAAAGAAATCACATTAGGATTCTCTTTTTAAGCTGTTCCTTAAAACACTAGTGCTTAGGAAATCTATTGGAGGCAGAAGCAGTCAAGGGTAGCCTAGGGTTAGGGTTAGGCTTAGGGTTAGGGTTAGGGTACGGTTTAGGGTATGGGTTCGAGGAGAGGTTCGGGCACGGCATAGGGTATGTGTTAGGGTTAGGGTTAGGGTTAGTGTTAGGGTTAGGGCTCGGTTTAGGGTACGGGTTAGGGTTAGGGTACGAGTTAGGGTTAGGGTAGGGGTTAGGTTTAGGGTACGCGTTAGGGTTAGGGTAGTTATTAAACCTATCCCACTCTCTAGATACCCCTTAGCACGTAAAGGAATATTATTTGGGAGTCCAGCCATGGAGAAGCGTTTAGACAGTAGGATAAGATAAGGAACACACCCATTATTAAGAAATCACATTAGGATTCTCTTTTTAAGCTGTTCCTTAAAACACTAGTGCTTAGGAAATCTATTGGAGGCAGAAGCAGTCAAGGGTAGCCTAGGGTTAGGGTTAGGCTTAGGGTTAGGCTTAGGGTACGGCTTAAGTTACGGGTTCGTGGAGGGCTTCGGGTACGGCGTAAGTTATGGGTTAGGGTTAGGGTTATGGTTAGTGTTAGGGTTAGGGCTCGCTTTAGTGTACGGGTTAGGATTAGGGTACATGTTAGGGTTAGGGTAGGGGTTAGGGTTAGGGTACGCGTTAGGGTTAGGGTAGTGATTAAACCTATCCCACTCTCTAGATACCCCTTAGCACGTAAAGGAATATTATTTGGTGGTCCTGCCATGGAGAAGAGTTTAGACACTAGGATAATATAAGGAACACACCCATTATAAGAAATCACATTAGGATTCTCTTTTTAAGCTGTTCCTTAAAACACTAGTGCTTAGGAAATCTATTGGAGGCAGAAGCAGTCAAGGGTAGCGTAGGGTTAGGGTTAGGCTTAGGGTTAGGCTTAGGGTACGGCTTAGGGTACGTGTTCGGGGAGGGCTTCGGGTATGGCGTATGGTATCGGTTAGGGTTAGGGTTAGGGTTAGTGTTAGGGTTAGGGCTCGGTTTAGGGTACGGGTTAGGATTAGGGTACGTGTTAGGGTTATGGTAGGGGTTAGTGTTAGGGTATGCGTTATGGTTAGGGTAGTTATTAAACCTATCCCACTCTCTAGATACCCCTTAGCACGTAAAGGAATATTATTTGGGGGTACATCCATGGAGAAGAGTTTAGACACTAAGATAATATAAGGAACACACCCATTATAAAGAAATCACATTAGGATTCTCTTTTTAAGCTGTTCCTTAAAACACTAGTGCTTAGGAAATCTACTGGAGGCAGAAGCAGTCAAGGGTAGCCTAGGGTTAGGGTTAGGCTTAGGGTTAGGCTTAGGGTACGGCTTAGGGTACGTGTTCGGTGAGGGCTTCGAGTACGGCGTAGGGTATGGGTTAGGGTTAGGGTTAGTGTTAGGGTTAGGGCTCGGATTAGGTTAGGGGTTAGGATTAGGATACGTGTTAGGGTTAGGGTAGGGGTTAGGGTTAGGGTACGCGTTAGGGTTAGGGTAGTTATTAAACCTATCCCACTCTCTAGATACCCCTTAGCACGTAAAGGAATATTATTTGGGGGTCCAGCCATGGAGAAGAGTTTAGACACTAGGATAAGATAAGGAACACACTCATTATAAAGAAATCACATTAGGATTCTCTTTTTAAGCTGTTCGTTAAAACACTAGTGCTTAGGAAATCTATTGGAGGCAGAAGCAGTCAAGGGTAGCCTAGGGTTAGGGTTAGGCTTAGGGTTAGGGTTAGGGTACGGCTTAGGGTATGGGTTCCGGGAGAGGTTCGGGCACGGCGTAGGGTATGGGTTAGGGTTAGGGTTAGGGTTAGTGTTAGGGTTAGGGCTCGGTTTAGGGTACGGGTTAGGATTAGGGTACATGTTAGGGTTAGGGTAGGGGTTAGGTTTAGGGTACGCGTTAGGGTTAGGGTAGTTATTAAACCTATCCCACTCTCTAGATACCCCTTAGCACGTAAAGGAATATTATTTGGGGGTCCAGCCATGGAGAAGAGTTTAGACAGTAGGATAAGATAAGAAACACACCCATTATAAAGAAATCACATTAGGATACTCTTTTTAAGCTGTTCCTTAAAACACTAGTGCTTAGGAAATCTATTGGAGGCAGAAGCAGTCAAGGGTAGCCTAGGGATAGGGTTAGGCTTAGGGTTAGGCTTAGGGTACGGCTTAGGGTACGGGTTCGGGGAGGGCTTCGGGTACGGCGAAGGGTATGGGTTAGGGTTAGTGTTAGGGTTAGTGTTAGGTTTAGGGCTCGGTTTAGGGTACGGTTTAGGATTAGGGTACGTGTTAGGGTTAGGGTAGGGGTTAGGGTTAGGGTACGTGTTAGGGTTAGGATAGTTATTAAACCTATCCCCTCTCTAGATACCCCTTAGCACGTAAAGGAATATTATTTGGGGGTCCAGCCATGGAGAAGAGTTTAGACACTAGGATAATATAAGAAACACACCCGTTATAAAGAAATCACATTAGGATTCTCTTTTTAAGCTGTTCCTTAAAACACTAGTGCTTAGGAAATCTATTGGAGGCAGAAGCAGTCAAGGGTAGCCTAGGTTTAGGTTGAGGCTTGGGGTTAGGCTTAGGGTACGGCTTAGGGTATGGGTTCGAGGAGGGGTTTGGGTACGGCGTAGCGTATGGGTTAAGGTTAGGGTTTGGGTTAGTGTTAGGGTTAGGGCTCCGTTTAGGGTACGGGTTAGGATTAGGGTACGTGTTAGGGTTAGGGTAGGGGTTAGGGTTAGGGTACGCATTACGGTTAGGGTAGTTATTAAACCTATCCCACTCTCTAGATACCCCTTAGCACGTCAAGGAATATTATTTGGGGGTCCAGCCATGGAGAAGAGTTTAGACACTAGGATAATATAAGAAACACACCCGTTATAAAGAAATCACATTAGGATTCCCTTTTTAAGCTGTTCCTTAAAACACTAGTGCTTAGGAAATCTATTGGAGGCAGAAGCAGTCAAGGGTAGCCTAGGTTTAGGTTGAGGCTTGGGGTTAGGCTTAGGGTACGGCTTAGGGCACGGGTTCGGGGAGGGGTTCGGGTACGGCGTAGTGTATGGGTTAGGCTTAGGGTTAGGGTTAGTGTTAGGGTTAGGGCTCGGTTTAGGGTACGTGTTAGGGTTAGTGTAGGGGATAGGGTTAGGGTACGCGTTAGAGTTAGGGTAGTTATTAAACCTATCCCATTCTCTAGATACACCTTAGCACTTAAAGGAATATTATTTGGGGGTCCATCCATGGAGAAGTGTTTAGACACTAAGATAATATAAGGAACACACACATTATAAAGAAATCACATTAGGATTCTCATTTTAAGCTGTTCCTTAAAACACTAGTGCTTAGGAAATCTATTGGAGGCAGAAGCAGTCAAGGGCAGCAGAGGGTTAGGGTGAGGCTTGGGGTTAGGCTTAGGGTACGTCTTAGGTTATGGGTTCGGGGAGGGGTTTGGGTACGGCGTAGGGTATGGGTTAGGGTTAGGGTTTGGGTTAGTGTTAGGGTTAGGGCTCGGTTTAGGGTATGGGTTAGAATTAGGGTATGTTTTAGGGTTAGGGTAGGGGTTAGGGTTAGGGTACGCATTAGGGTTAGGGTAGTTATTAAACCTATCCCACTCTCTTGATACCTCTTAGCACGTAAAGGAATATTATTTAGGGGTCCAGCCGTGGAGAAGAGGTTAGACACTAGGATAAAATAAGGAACACACCCATTATAAAGAAATCACATTAGGATTCTCTTTTTAAGCTGTTCCTTAAAACACTAGTGCTTAGGAAATCTATTGGAGGCAGAAGCAGTCAAGGGTAGCAGAGGGTTAGGGTTAGGCTTAGGGTTAGGCTTAGGGTACGGTTTAGGGTACGGGTTCGGGGAGGGCTTCGGATACGGCGTAGGGTATGTGTTAGGGTTAGGGTTAGGGTTAGTGTTAGGGTTAGGGCTCGGGTTAGGGTAAGGGTTAGGATTAGGGTACGTGTTAGGGTTAGGGTAGGGGTTAGGGTTAGGGTACGCGTTAGGGTTAGGGTAGTTATTAAAACTATCCCACTCTCTAGATACCCCTTAGAACATAAAGGAATATTATTTGGGGGTCCAGCCATGGAGAAGAGTTTAGACACTAGGATAAGATAAGGAACACACCCATTATAAAGAAATCACATTAGGATACTCTTTTTAAGCTGTTCCTTAAAACACTAGTGCTTAGGAAATCTATTGGAGGCAGAAGCAGTCAAGGGTAGCCTAGGGTTAGGGTTAGGCTTAGGGTTAGGCTTAGGGTACGGCTTAGGGTACGGGTTCGGTGAGGGCTTCGGGTACGGCGTAGGGTATGGGTTAGGGTTAGTGTTAGGGTTAGTGTTAGGGTTAGGGCTCGGTTTAGGGTACGGTTTAGGATTAGGTTACGTGTTAGGGTTAGGGTAGGGGTTAGGGTTAGGGTACGTGTTAGGGTTAGGGTAGTTATTAAACCTATCCCCTCTCTAGATACCCCTTATCACGTAAAGGAATATTATTTGGGGGTCCAGCCATGGAGAAGAGTTTAGACACTAGGATAAGATAAGGAACACACCCATTATAAAGAAATCACATTAGGATTCTCTTTTTAAGCTGTTCCTTAAAACACTAGTGCTTAGGAAATCTATTGGAGGCAGAAGCAGTCAAGGGTAGCGTAGGGTTAGGGTTAGGCTTAGGGTTAGGCTTAGGGTACGGCTTAGGGTACGTGTTCGGGGAGGGCTTCGGGTATGGCGTAGGGTATCGGTTAGGGTTAGGGTTAGGGTTAGTGTTAGGGTTAGGGCTCGGTTTAGGGTACGGGTTAGGATTAGGGTACGTGTTAGGGTTAGGGTAGGGGTTAGTGTTAGGGTATGCGTTATGGTTAGGGTAGTTATTAAACCTATCCCACTCTCTAGATACCCCTTAGCACGTAAAGGAATATTATTTGGGGGTCCAGCCATGGAGAAGAGTTTAGACACTAGGATAAGATAAGGAACACACCCATTATAAAGAAATCACATTAAGATTCTCTTTTTAAGCTGTTCCTTAAAACACTAGTGCTTAGGAAATCTACTGGAGGCAGAAGCAGTCAAGGGTAGCCTAGGGTTAGGGTTAGGCTTACGGTTAGGTTTAGGGTACGGCTTAGGGTACGGGTTCGGGGAGGGCTTCGCGTACAGCGTAGGGTATGGGTTAGGGATAGGGTTAGGGTTCGTGTTAGGGTTAGGGCTCAGTTTAGGGTACGGGTTAGGATTAGGGTACGTGTTAGGGTTAGGGTAGGGGTTAGGTTTAGGGTACGCGTTAGGGTTAGGGTGGTTATTAAACCTATCCCACTCTCTAGATACCCCTTAGCACGTAAAGGAATATTATTTGGGGGTCCAGCCATGGAGAAGAGTTTAGACACTAGGATAATATAAGAAACACACACATTATAAAGAAATCACATTAGGATTCTCTTTTTAAGCTGTTCCTTAAAACACTAGTGCTTAGGAAATCTATTGGAGGCAGAAGCAGTCAAGGGTAGCCTAGGTTTAGGTTGAGGCTTGGGGTTAGGCTTAGGGTACGGCTTAGGGTATGGGTTCGGGGAGGGGTTTGGGTACGGCGTAGCGTATGGGTTAGGGTTAGGTTTTGGGTTAGTGTTAGGGTTAGGGCTCCGTTTAGGGTACGGGTTAGGCTTAGGGTACGGTTTAGGGTACGGGTTCGGGGAGGGCTTCGGGTACGGCGAAGGGTATGGGTTAAGGTTAGGGTTAGGGTTAGTGTTAGGGTTAGGACTCGGATTAGGTTAGGAGTTAGGATTAGGATACGTGTTAGGGTTAGGGTAGGGGTTAGGGTTAGGGTACGCGTTAGGGTTAGGGTAGTTATTAAACCTATCCCACTCTCTAGATACCCCTTAGCACGTAAAGGAATATTATTTGGGGGTCCAGCCATGGAGAAGAGTTTAGACACTAGGATAAGATAAGGAACACACTCATTATAAAGAAATCACATTTGGATTCTCTTTTTAAGCTGTTCCTTAAAACACTAGTGCTTAGGAAATCTATTGGAGGCAGAAGCAGTCAAGGGTAGCCTAGGGTTAGGGTTAGGCTTAGGGTTAGGGTTAGGGTACGGCTTAGGGTATGGGTTCCGGGAGAGGTTCGGGCACGGCGTAGGGTATGGGTTAGGGTTAGGGTTAGGGTTAGTGTTAGGGTTAGGGCTCGGTTTAGGGTACGGGTTAGGATTAGGGTACATGTTAGGGTTAGGGTAGGGGTTAGGTTTAGGGTACGCGTTAGGGTTAGGGTAGTTATTAAACCTATCCCACTCTCTAGATACCCCTTAGCACGTAAAGGAATATTATTTGGGGGTCCAGCCATGGAGAAGAGTTTAGACAGTAGGATAAGATAAGAAACACACCCATTATAAAGAAATCACATTAGGATACTCTTTTTAAGCTGTTCCTTAAAACACTAGTGCTTAGGAAATCTATTGGAGGCAGAAGCAGTCAAGGGTAGCCTAGGGATAGGGTTAGGCTTAGGGTTAGGCTTAGGGTACGGCTTAGGGTACGGGTTCGGGGAGGGCTTCGGGTACGGCGAAGGGTATGGGTTAGGGTTAGTGTTAGGGTTAGTGTTAGGTTTAGGGCTCGGTTTAGGGTACGGTTTAGGATTAGGGTACGTGTTAGGGTTAGGGTAGGGGTTAGGGTTAGGGTACGTGTTAGGGTTAGGATAGTTATTAAACCTATCCCCTCTCTAGATACCCCTTAGCACGTAAAGGAATATTATTTGGGGGTCCAGCCATGGAGAAGAGTTTAGACACTAGGATAATATAAGAAACACACCCGTTATAAAGAAATCACATTAGGATTCTCTTTTTAAGCCGTTCCTTAAAACACTAGTGCTTAGGAAATCTATTGGAGGCAGAAGCAGTCAAGGGTAGCCTAGGTTTAGGTTGAGGCTTGGGGTTAGGCTTAGGGTACGGCTTAGGGTATGGGTTCGAGGAGGGGTTTGGGTACGGCGTAGCGTATGGGTTAAGGTTAGGGTTTGGGTTAGTGTTAGGGTTAGGGCTCCGTTTAGGGTACGGGTTAGGATTAGGGTACGTGTTAGGGTTAGGGTAGGGGTTAGGGTTAGGGTACGCATTACGGTTAGGGTAGTTATTAAACCTATCCCACTCTCTAGATACCCCTTAGCACGTCAAGGAATATTATTTGGGGGTCCAGCCATGGAGAAGAGTTTAGACACTAGGATAATATAAGAAACACACCCGTTATAAAGAAATCACATTAGGATTCCCTTTTTAAGCTGTTCCTTAAAACACTAGTGCTTAGGAAATCTATTGGAGGCAGAAGCAGTCAAGGGTAGCCTAGGTTTAGGTTGAGGCTTGGGGTTAGGCTTAGGGTACGGCTTAGGGCACGGGTTCGGGGAGGGGTTCGGGTACGGCGTAGTGTATGGGTTAGGCTTAGGGTTAGGGTTAGTGTTAGGGTTAGGGCTCGGTTTAGGGTACGTGTTAGGGTTAGTGTAGGGGATAGGGTTAGGGTACGCGTTAGAGTTAGGGTAGTTATTAAACCTATCCCATTCTCTAGATACACCTTAGCACTTAAAGGAATATTATTTGGGGGTCCATCCATGGAGAAGTGTTTAGACACTAAGATAATATAAGGAACACACACATTATAAAGAAATCACATTAGGATTCTCATTTTAAGCTGTTCCTTAAAACACTAGTGCTTAGGAAATCTATTGGAGGCAGAAGCAGTCAAGGGCAGCAGAGGGTTAGGGTGAGGCTTGGGGTTAGGCTTAGGGTACGTCTTAGGTTATGGGTTCGGGGAGGGGTTTGGGTACGGCGTAGGGTATGGGTTAGGGTTAGGGTTTGGGTTAGTGTTAGGGTTAGGGCTCGGTTTAGGGTATGGGTTAGAATTAGGGTATGTTTTAGGGTTAGGGTAGGGGTTAGGGTTAGGGTACGCATTAGGGTTAGGGTAGTTATTAAACCTATCCCACTCTCTTGATACCTCTTAGCACGTAAAGGAATATTATTTAGGGGTCCAGCCGTGGAGAAGAGGTTAGACACTAGGATAAAATAAGGAACACACCCATTATAAAGAAATCACATTAGGATTCTCTTTTTAAGCTGTTCCTTAAAACACTAGTGCTTAGGAAATCTATTGGAGGCAGAAGCAGTCAAGGGTAGCAGAGGGTTAGGGTTAGGCTTAGGGTACGGTTTAGGGTACGGGTTCGGGGAGGGCTTCGGATACGGCGTAGGGTATGTGTTAGGGTTAGGGTTAGGGTTAGTGTTAGGGTTAGGGCTCGGGTTAGGGTAAGGGTTAGGATTAGGGTACGTGTTAGGGTTAGGGTAGGGGTTAGGGTTAGGGTACGCGTTAGGGTTAGGGTAGTTATTAAAACTATCCCACTCTCTAGATACCCCTTAGAACATAAAGGAATATTATTTGGGGGTCCAGCCATGGAGAAGAGTTTAGACACTAGGATAAGATAAGGAACACACCCATTATAAAGAAATCACATTAGGATACTCTTTTTAAGCTGTTCCTTAAAACACTAGTGCTTAGGAAATCTATTGGAGGCAGAAGCAGTCAAGGGTAGCCTAGGGTTAGGGTTAGGCTTAGGGTTAGGCTTAGGGTACGGCTTAGGGTACGGGTTCGGTGAGGGCTTCGGGTACGGCGTAGGGTATGGGTTAGGGTTAGTGTTAGGGTTAGTGTTAGGGTTAGGGCTCGGTTTAGGGTACGGTTTAGGATTAGGTTACGTGTTAGGGTTAGGGTAGGGGTTAGGGTTAGGGTACGTGTTAGGGTTAGGGTAGTTATTAAACCTATCCCCTCTCTAGATACCCCTTATCACGTAAAGGAATATTATTTGGGGGTCCAGCCATGGAGAAGAGTTTAGACACTAGGATAAGATAAGGAACACACCCATTATAAAGAAATCACATTAGGATTCTCTTTTTAAGCTGTTCCTTAAAACACTAGTGCTTAGGAAATCTATTGGAGGCAGAAGCAGTCAAGGGTAGCGTAGGGTTAGGGTTAGGCTTAGGGTTAGGCTTAGGGTACGGCTTAGGGTACGTGTTCGGGGAGGGCTTCGGGTATGGCGTAGGGTATCGGTTAGGGTTAGGGTTAGGGTTAGTGTTAGGGTTAGGGCTCGGTTTAGGGTACGGGTTAGGATTAGGGTACGTGTTAGGGTTAGGGTAGGGGTTAGTGTTAGGGTATGCGTTATGGTTAGGGTAGTTATTAAACCTATCCCACTCTCTAGATACCCCTTAGCACGTAAAGGAATATTATTTGGGGGTCCAGCCATGGAGAAGAGTTTAGACACTAGGATAAGATAAGGAACACACCCATTATAAAGAAATCACATTAAGATTCTCTTTTTAAGCTGTTCCTTAAAACACTAGTGCTTAGGAAATCTACTGGAGGCAGAAGCAGTCAAGGGTAGCCTAGGGTTAGGGTTAGGCTTACGGTTAGGTTTAGGGTACGGCTTAGGGTACGGGTTCGGGGAGGGCTTCGCGTACAGCGTAGGGTATGGGTTAGGGATAGGGTTAGGGTTCGTGTTAGGGTTAGGGCTCAGTTTAGGGTACGGGTTAGGATTAGGGTACGTGTTAGGGTTAGGGTAGGGGTTAGGTTTAGGGTACGCGTTAGGGTTAGGGTGGTTATTAAACCTATCCCACTCTCTAGATACCCCTTAGCACGTAAAGGAATATTATTTGGGGGTCCAGCCATGGAGAAGAGTTTAGACACTAGGATAATATAAGAAACACACACATTATAAAGAAATCACATTAGGATTCTCTTTTTAAGCTGTTCCTTAAAACACTAGTGCTTAGGAAATCTATTGGAGGCAGAAGCAGTCAAGGGTAGCCTAGGTTTAGGTTGAGGCTTGGGGTTAGGCTTAGGGTACGGCTTAGGGTATGGGTTCGGGGAGGGGTTTGGGTACGGCGTAGCGTATGGGTTAGGGTTAGGTTTTGGGTTAGTGTTAGGGTTAGGGCTCCGTTTAGGGTACGGGTTAGGCTTAGGGTACGGTTTAGGGTACGGGTTCGGGGAGGGCTTCGGGTACGGCGAAGGGTATGGGTTAAGGTTAGGGTTAGGGTTAGTGTTAGGGTTAGGACTCGGATTAGGTTAGGAGTTAGGATTAGGATACGTGTTAGGGTTAGGGTAGGGGTTAGGGTTAGGGTACGCGTTAGGGTTAGGGTAGTTATTAAACCTATCCCACTCTCTAGATACCCCTTAGCACGTAAAGGAATATTATTTGGGGGTCCAGCCATGGAGAAGAGTTTAGACACTAGGATAAGATAAGGAACACACTCATTATAAAGAAATCACATTTGGATTCTCTTTTTAAGCTGTTCCTTAAAACACTAGTGCTTAGGAAATCTATTGGAGGCTGAAGCAGTCAAGGGTAGCCTAGGGTTAGGGTTAGGCTTAGGGTTAGGGTTAGGGTACGGCTTAGGGTATGGGTTCGGGGAGAGGTTCGGCACGGCGTAGGGTATGGGTTAGGGTTAGGGTTAGGGTTAGTGTTAGGGTTAGGGCTCGGTTTAGGGTACGGGTTAGGATTAGGGTACATGTTAGGGTTAGGGTAGGGGTTAGGTTAAGGGTACGCGTTAGGGTTAGGGTAGTTATTAAAACTATCCCACTCTCTAGATACCCCTTAGCACCTAAAGAATATTATTTGGGGGTCCAGCCATGGAGAAGCGTTTAGACAGTAGGAGAAGATAAGGAACACACCCATTATTAAGAAATCACATTAGGATTCTCTTTTTAAGCTGTTCCTTAAAACACTAGTGCTTAGGAAATCTATTGGAGGCAGAAGCAGTCAAGGGTAGCCTAGGGTTAGGGTTAGGCTTAGGGTTAGGCTTAGGGTACGGCTTAGGGTACGGTTTCGGGGAGGGCTTCGGGTACGGCGTAGGGTATAGTTTAGGGTTAGGTTTAGGGTTAGTGTTAGGGTTAGGGCTCGGTTTAGGGTACGGGTTAGGATTAGGTTACGTGTTAGGGTTAGGGTAGGGGTTAGGGTTATGGTACGCATTACGGTTAGGGTAGTTATTAAACCTATCCCACTCTCTAGATACCCCTTAGCACGTAAAGGAATATTATTTGGGGGTCCAGCCATGGAGAAGAGTTTAGACACTAAGATGATATAAGGAACACACCCATTATAAAGAAATCAAATTAGGATTCTCTTTTTAAGCTGTTCCTTAAAACACTAGGGCTTAAACATCTATTGGAGGCAGAAGCAGTCAAGGGTAGCCTAGGGTTAGGTTAGGCTTAGGGTTAGGCTTAGGGTACGGCTTAGGGTACGGGTTCGGGGAGGGCTTCGGGTATGGCGTAGGGTATGGGTTAGGGTTAGGGTTAGGGTTAGTGTTAGGGTTAGGGCTCGGTTTAGTGTATGGGTTAGGATTATGGTACGTGTTAGGGTTAGGGTAGGGGTTAGGGTTAGGGTACGCATTAGGGTTAGGGTAGTTATTAAACCTATCCCACTCTCTAGATACCCCTTAGCACGTCAAGGAATATTATTTGGGGGTCCAGCCATGGAGAAGAGTTTAGACACTAGGATAAGATAAGGAACACTCCCATTATAAAGAAATCACATTAGGATTCTCTTTTTAAGCTGTTCCTTAAAACACTAGTGCTTACGAAATCTATTGGAGGCAGAAACAGTCAAGGGTAGCCTAGGGTTAGGGTTAGGCTTAGGGTTAGGGTTAGGGTATGGCTTAGGGCACGGGTTCGGGGAGGTGTTCGGGTACGGCGTAGTGTATGGGTTAGGCTTAGGGTTAGGGTTAGTGTTAGGGTTAGGGCTCGGTTTATGGTACGTTTTAGGATTAGGGTACGTGTTAGGTTTAGGGTAGGGGTTAGGGTTAGGGTACGTGTTAGGGTTAGGGTAGTTATTAAACCTATCCCCTCTCTAGATACCCCTTAGCACGTAAAGGAATATTATTTGGGGGTCCAGCCATGGAGAACAGTTTAGACACTAGGATAAGATAAGGAACACACCCATTATAAAGAAATCACATTAGGATTCTCTTTTTAAGCTGTTCCTTAAAACACTAGTGCTTAGGAAATCTATTGGAGGCAGAAGCAGTCAAGGGTAGCCTAGGGTTAGGGTTAAGCTTAGGGTTAGGCTTAGGCTACGGCTTAGGGTACGGGTTCGGGGAGGGCTTCGGGTACGGCGTAGGGTATGGGTTAGGGATAGGGTTAGGGTTAGTGTTAGGGTTAGGACTCGGTTTAGGGTACGGGTTAGGATTAAGGTACGTGTTAGGGTTAGGGTTAGGGTACGCGTTAAGGTTAGGGTAGTTATTAAACCTATCACACTCTCTAGATACCCCTTAGCACGTAAAGCAATATTATTTAGGGGTCCATCCATGGAGAAGAGTTTAGAAACTAAGATAATATAAGGAACACACGCATTATAAAGAAATCACATTAGGATTCTCTTTTTAAGCTGTTCCTTAAAACACTAGTGCTTAAAAATCTATTTGAGGCAGAAGCAGTCAAGGGTAGCCTAGGGTTAGGGTTAGGCTTAGGGTTAGGCTTAGGGTACGGCTTAGGGTAAGGGTTCGGTGAGGGCTTCGGGTACGGCGTAGGGTATGGGTTAGGCTTAGGGTTAGGGTTAGTGTTAGGGTTAGGGCTCGGTTTAGGGTACGTGTTAGGGTTAGTGTAGGGGATAGGGTTAGGGTACGCGTTAGAGTTAGGGTAGTTATTAAACCTATCCCACTCTCTAGATACACCTTAGCACGTAAAGGAATATTATTTGGGGGTCCATCCATGGAGAAGTGTTTAGACACTAAGATAATATAAGGAACACACACATTATAAAGAAATCACATTAGGATTCTCATTTTAAGCTGTTCCTCAAAACACTCGTGCTTAGGAAATCTATTGGAGGCAGAAGCAGTCAAGGGTAGCAGAGGGTTAGGGTGAGGCTTGGGGTTAGGCTTAGGGTACGTCTTAGGTTATGGGTTCGGGGAGGGGTTTGGGTACGGCGTAGGGTATGGGTTAGGGTTAGGGTTTGGGTTAGTGTTAGGGTTAGGGCTCGGTTTAGGGTATGGGTTAGAATTAGGGTATGTTTTAGGGTTAGGGTAGGGGTTAGGGTTAGGGTACGCATTAGGGGTAGGGTAGTTATTAAACCTATCCCACTCTCTTGATACCCCTTAGCACGTAAAGGAATATTATTTGGGGGTCCAGCCATGGAGAAGAGTTTAGACACTAGGATAAGATAAGGAACACACCCATTATAAAGAAATCACATTAGGATTCTCTTTTTAAGCTGTTCCTTAAAACACTAGTGCTTAGGAAATCTATTGGAGGCAGAAGCAGTCAAGGGTAGCCTAGGGTTAGGGTTAGGCTTAGGGTGCGGCTTAGGGTACGGGTTCGGGCAGGGCTTTGGGTACGGCGTAGGGTATGGGTTAGGGATAGGGTTAGGGTTAGTGTTAGGGTTAGGGCTCGGTTTAGGGTACGGGTTAGGATTAGGGTACGTGTTAGGGTTAGGGTAGGGGTTAGGGTTAGGGTACGCGTTAGGGTTAGGGTAGTTATTAAACCTCTCCCACTCTCTAAATACCCCTTAGCACGTAAAGCAATATTATTTGGGGGTCCATCCATGGAGAAGTGTTTAGACACTAAGACAATATAAGGAACACACACATTATAAAGACATCACATTAGGATTCTCTTTTTAAGCTGTTCCTTAAAACACTAGTGCTTAGGAAATCTATTGGAGGCAGAAGCAGTCAAGGGTAGCCTAGGTTTAGGTTGAGGCTTGGGGTTAGGCTTAGGGTACGGCTTAGGGTATGGGTTCGGGGAGGGGTTTGGGTACGGCGTAGCGTATGGGTTAGGGTTAGGTTTTGGGTTAGTGTTAGGGTTAGGGCTCCGTTTAGGGTACGGGTTAGGCTTAGGGTACGGTTTAGGGTACGGGTTCGGGGAGGGCTTCGGGTACGGCGAAGGGTATGGGTTAAGGTTAGGGTTAGGGTTAGTGTTAGGGTTAGGACTCGGATTAGGTTAGGAGTTAGGATTAGGATACGTGTTAGGGTTAGGGTAGGGGTTAGGGTTAGGGTACGCGTTAGGGTTAGGGTAGTTATTAAACCTATCCCACTCTCTAGATACCCCTTAGCACGTAAAGGAATATTATTTGGGGGTCCAGCCATGGAGAAGAGTTTAGACACTAGGATAAGATAAGGAACACACTCATTATAAAGAAATCACATTTGGATTCTCTTTTTAAGCTGTTCCTTAAAACACTAGTGCTTAGGAAATCTATTGGAGGCTGAAGCAGTCAAGGGTAGCCTAGGGTTAGGGTTAGGCTTAGGGTTAGGGTTAGGGTACGGCTTAGGGTATGGGTTCGGGGAGAGGTTCGGCACGGCGTAGGGTATGGGTTAGGGTTAGGGTTAGGGTTAGTGTTAGGGTTAGGGCTCGGTTTAGGGTACGGGTTAGGATTAGGGTACATGTTAGGGTTAGGGTAGGGGTTAGGTTAAGGGTACGCGTTAGGGTTAGGGTAGTTATTAAAACTATCCCACTCTCTAGATACCCCTTAGCACCTAAAGAATATTATTTGGGGGTCCAGCCATGGAGAAGCGTTTAGACAGTAGGAGAAGATAAGGAACACACCCATTATTAAGAAATCACATTAGGATTCTCTTTTTAAGCTGTTCCTTAAAACACTAGTGCTTAGGAAATCTATTGGAGGCAGAAGCAGTCAAGGGTAGCCTAGGGTTAGGGTTAGGCTTAGGGTTAGGCTTAGGGTACGGCTTAGGGTACGGTTTCGGGGAGGGCTTCGGGTACGGCGTAGGGTATAGTTTAGGGTTAGGTTTAGGGTTAGTGTTAGGGTTAGGGCTCGGTTTAGGGTACGGGTTAGGATTAGGTTACGTGTTAGGGTTAGGGTAGGGGTTAGGGTTATGGTACGCATTACGGTTAGGGTAGTTATTAAACCTATCCCACTCTCTAGATACCCCTTAGCACGTAAAGGAATATTATTTGGGGGTCCAGCCATGGAGAAGAGTTTAGACACTAAGATGATATAAGGAACACACCCATTATAAAGAAATCAAATTAGGATTCTCTTTTTAAGCTGTTCCTTAAAACACTAGGGCTTAAACATCTATTGGAGGCAGAAGCAGTCAAGGGTAGCCTAGGGTTAGGTTAGGCTTAGGGTTAGGCTTAGGGTACGGCTTAGGGTACGGGTTCGGGGAGGGCTTCGGGTATGGCGTAGGGTATGGGTTAGGGTTAGGGTTAGGGTTAGTGTTAGGGTTAGGGCTCGGTTTAGTGTATGGGTTAGGATTATGGTACGTGTTAGGGTTAGGGTAGGGGTTAGGGTTAGGGTACGCATTAGGGTTAGGGTAGTTATTAAACCTATCCCACTCTCTAGATACCCCTTAGCACGTCAAGGAATATTATTTGGGGGTCCAGCCATGGAGAAGAGTTTAGACACTAGGATAAGATAAGGAACACTCCCATTATAAAGAAATCACATTAGGATTCTCTTTTTAAGCTGTTCCTTAAAACACTAGTGCTTACGAAATCTATTGGAGGCAGAAACAGTCAAGGGTAGCCTAGGGTTAGGGTTAGGCTTAGGGTTAGGGTTAGGGTATGGCTTAGGGCACGGGTTCGGGGAGGTGTTCGGGTACGGCGTAGTGTATGGGTTAGGCTTAGGGTTAGGGTTAGTGTTAGGGTTAGGGCTCGGTTTATGGTACGTTTTAGGATTAGGGTACGTGTTAGGTTTAGGGTAGGGGTTAGGGTTAGGGTACGTGTTAGGGTTAGGGTAGTTATTAAACCTATCCCCTCTCTAGATACCCCTTAGCACGTAAAGGAATATTATTTGGGGGTCCAGCCATGGAGAACAGTTTAGACACTAGGATAAGATAAGGAACACACCCATTATAAAGAAATCACATTAGGATTCTCTTTTTAAGCTGTTCCTTAAAACACTAGTGCTTAGGAAATCTATTGGAGGCAGAAGCAGTCAAGGGTAGCCTAGGGTTAGGGTTAAGCTTAGGGTTAGGCTTAGGCTACGGCTTAGGGTACGGGTTCGGGGAGGGCTTCGGGTACGGCGTAGGGTATGGGTTAGGGATAGGGTTAGGGTTAGTGTTAGGGTTAGGACTCGGTTTAGGGTACGGGTTAGGATTAAGGTACGTGTTAGGGTTAGGGTTAGGGTACGCGTTAAGGTTAGGGTAGTTATTAAACCTATCACACTCTCTAGATACCCCTTAGCACGTAAAGCAATATTATTTAGGGGTCCATCCATGGAGAAGAGTTTAGAAACTAAGATAATATAAGGAACACACGCATTATAAAGAAATCACATTAGGATTCTCTTTTTAAGCTGTTCCTTAAAACACTAGTGCTTAAAAATCTATTTGAGGCAGAAGCAGTCAAGGGTAGCCTAGGGTTAGGGTTAGGCTTAGGGTTAGGCTTAGGGTACGGCTTAGGGTAAGGGTTCGGTGAGGGCTTCGGGTACGGCGTAGGGTATGGGTTAGGCTTAGGGTTAGGGTTAGTGTTAGGGTTAGGGCTCGGTTTAGGGTACGTGTTAGGGTTAGTGTAGGGGATAGGGTTAGGGTACGCGTTAGAGTTAGGGTAGTTATTAAACCTATCCCACTCTCTAGATACACCTTAGCACGTAAAGGAATATTATTTGGGGGTCCATCCATGGAGAAGTGTTTAGACACTAAGATAATATAAGGAACACACACATTATAAAGAAATCACATTAGGATTCTCATTTTAAGCTGTTCCTCAAAACACTCGTGCTTAGGAAATCTATTGGAGGCAGAAGCAGTCAAGGGTAGCAGAGGGTTAGGGTGAGGCTTGGGGTTAGGCTTAGGGTACGTCTTAGGTTATGGGTTCGGGGAGGGGTTTGGGTACGGCGTAGGGTATGGGTTAGGGTTAGGGTTTGGGTTAGTGTTAGGGTTAGGGCTCGGTTTAGGGTATGGGTTAGAATTAGGGTATGTTTTAGGGTTAGGGTAGGGGTTAGGGTTAGGGTACGCATTAGGGGTAGGGTAGTTATTAAACCTATCCCACTCTCTTGATACCCCTTAGCACGTAAAGGAATATTATTTGGGGGTCCAGCCATGGAGAAGAGTTTAGACACTAGGATAAGATAAGGAACACACCCATTATAAAGAAATCACATTAGGATTCTCTTTTTAAGCTGTTCCTTAAAACACTAGTGCTTAGGAAATCTATTGGAGGCAGAAGCAGTCAAGGGTAGCCTAGGGTTAGGGTTAGGCTTAGGGTGCGGCTTAGGGTACGGGTTCGGGCAGGGCTTTGGGTACGGCGTAGGGTATGGGTTAGGGATAGGGTTAGGGTTAGTGTTAGGGTTAGGGCTCGGTTTAGGGTACGGGTTAGGATTAGGGTACGTGTTAGGGTTAGGGTAGGGGTTAGGGTTAGGGTACGCGTTAGGGTTAGGGTAGTTATTAAACCTCTCCCACTCTCTAAATACCCCTTAGCACGTAAAGCAATATTATTTGGGGGTCCATCCATGGAGAAGTGTTTAGACACTAAGACAATATAAGGAACACACACATTATAAAGACATCACATTAGGATTCTCTTTTTAAGCTGTTCCTTAAAACACTAGTGCTTAGGAAATCTATTGGAGGCAGAAGCAGTCAAGGGTAGCATAGGGTTAGGGTGAGGCTTGGGGTTAGGCTTAGGGTACGTCTTAGGTTATGGTTTCGGGGAGGTATTTGGATACGGCGTAGGGTATGGGTTAGGGTTAGGGTTTGGGTTAGTGTTAGGGTTAGGGCTCGGTTTAGGGTATGGGTTAGGATTAGGGTATGTTTTAGGGTTAGGGTAGGGGTTAGGGTTAGGTTACGCATTAGGGTTAGGGTAGTTATTAAACCTATCCCACTCTCTTGATACCCCTTAGCACGTAAAGGAATATTATTTGGGGGTCCAGCCATGGAGAAGAGTTTAGACACTAGGATAATATAAGGAACACACCCATTGTAAAGAAATCACATTAGGATTCTCTTTTTAAGCTGTTCCTTAAAACACTAGTGCTTAGGAAATCTATTGGAGGCAGAAGCAGTCAAGGGTAGCAGAGGGTTAGGGTTAGGCTTAGGGTTAGGCTTAGGGTATGGTTTAGGGTATGGGTTCGGGGAGGGCTTCGGATACGGCGTAGGGTATGGGTTAGGGTTAGGGTTAGGGTTAGTGTTAGGGTTAGGGCTCGGTTTAGGGTAAGGGTTAGGATTAGGGTACGTGTTAAGGTTAGGGTAGGGGTTAGGGTTAGGGTACGCATTAGGGTTAGGTTAGTTATTAAACCTATCCCACTCTCTAGATACCCCTTAGAACGTAAAGGAATATTATTTGGGGGTCCAGCCATGGAGAAGAGTTTAGACACTAGGAAAAGATAAGGAACACACCCAATATAAAGAAATCACATTAGGATTCTCTTTTTAAGCTGTTCCTTAAAACACTAGTGCTTAGGAAATCTATTGGAGGCAGAAGCAGTCAAGGGTAGCCTAGGGTTAGGGTTAGGCTTAGGGTTAGGGTTAGGGTACGGTTTAGGGTATGGGTTCGAGGAGAGGTTCGGGCACGGCGTAGGGTATGCGTTAGGGTTAGGGTTAGGGTTAGTGTTAGGGTTAGGGCTCGGTTTAGGGTACGGGTTAGGATTAGGGTACGTGTTAGGGTTAGGGTAGGGGTTAGGTTTAGGGTACGCGTTAGGGTTAGGGTAGTTATTAAACCTATCCCACTCTCTAGATACCCCTTAGCACGTAAAGGAATATTATTTGGGGGTCCAGCCATGGAGAAGCGTTTAGACAGTAGGATAAGATAAGGAACACACCCATTATAAAGAAATCACATTAGGATTCTCTTTTTAAGCTGTTCCTTAAAACACTAGTGCTTAGGAAATCTATTGGAGGCAGAAGCAGTCAAGGGTAGCCTAGGGTTAGGGTTAGGCTTAGGGTTAGGCTTAGGGTACGGCTTAAGGTACGGGTTCGGGGAGGGCTTCGGGTACGGCGTAAGTTATGGTTTAGGGTTAGGGTTATGGTTAGTGTTAGGGTTAGGGCTCGCTTTAGTGTACGGGTTAGGATTAGGGTACATGTTAGGGTTAGGGTAGGGGTTAGGGTTAGGGTACGCGTTAGGGTTAGGGTAGTGATTAAACCTGTCCCACTCTCTAGATACCCCTTAGCACGTAAAGGAATATTATTTGGTGGTCCAGCCATGGAGAAGAGTTTAGACACTAGGATAATATAAGGAACACACCCATTATAAAGAAATCACATTAGGATTCTCTTTTTAAGCTGTTCCTTAAAACACTAGTGCTTAGGAAATCTATTGGAGGCAGAAGCAGTCAAGGGTAGCGTAGGGTTAGGGTTAGGCTTAGGGTTAGGCTTAGGGTACAGCTTAGGGTACGTGTTCGGGGAGGGCTTCGGGTATGGCGTAGGGTATCGGTTAGGGTTAGGGTTAGGGTTAGTGTTAGGGTTAGGGCTCGGTTTAGGGTACGGGTTAGGATTAGGGTACGTGTTAGGGTTAGGGTAGGGGTTAGTGTTAGGGTATGCGTTATGGTTAGGGTAGTTATTAAACCTATCCCACTCTCTAGATACCCCTTAGCACGTAAAGGAATATTATTTGGGGGTCCAGCCATGGAGAAGAGTTTAGACACTAGGATAAGATAAGGAACACACCCATTATAAAGAAATCACATTAGGATTCTCTTTTTAAGCTGTTCCTTAAAACACTAGTGCTTAGGAAATCTACTGGAGGCAGAAGCAGTCAAGGGTAGCCTAGGGTTAGGGTTAGGCTTAGGGTTAGGCTTAGGGTACGGCTTAGGGTACGGGTTCGGGGAGGGCTTCGGGTACAGCGTAGGGTATGGGTTAGGGATAGGGTTAGGGTTAGTGTTAGGGTTAGGGCTCGGTATAGGATATGGGTTAGAATTAGGGTACGTGTTAGGGTTAGGGTAGGGGTTAGGGTTAGGGTACGCGTTAAGGTTAGGGTAGTTATTAAACCTATCCCACTCTCTAGATACCCCTTAGCACGTAAAGCAATATTATTTGGGGGTACATCCATGGAGAAGAGTTTAGACACTAAGATAATATAAGGAACACACCCATTATAAAGAAATCACATTAGGATTCTCTTTTTAAGCTGTTCCTTAAAACACTAGTGCTTAGGAAATCTACTGGAGGCAGAAGCAGTCAAGGGTAGCCTAGGGTTAGGGTTAGGCTTAGGGTTAGTCTTAGGGTACGGCTCAGGGTACGTGTTCGGTGAGGGCTTCGGGTACGGCGTAGGGTATGGGTTAGTGTTAGGGTTAGGGTTAGTGTTAGGGTTAGGGCTCGGATTAGGTTAGGGGTTAGGATTAGGATACGTGTTAGGGTTAGGGTAGGGGTTAGGGTTAGGGTACGCGTTAGGGTTAGGGTAGTTATTAAACCTATCCCACTCTCTAGATACCCCTTAGCACGTAAAGGAATATTATTTGGGGGTCCAGCCATGGAGAAGAGTTTAGACACTAGGATAAGATAAGGAACACACCCATTATAAAGAAATCACATTAGGATTCTCTTTTTAAGCTGTTCCTTAAAACACTAGTGCTTACGAAATCTATTGGAGGCAGAAGCAGTCAAGGGTAGCCTAGGGTTAGGGTTAGGCTTAGGGTTAGGGTTAGGGTATGGCTTAGGGCACGGGTTCGGGGAGGGGTTCGGGTACGGCGTAGTGTATGGGTTAGGCTTAGGGTTAGGGTTAGTGTTAGGGTTAGGGCTCGGTTTAGGTTACGTGTTAGGCTTAGTGTAGGGGATAGGGTTAGGGTACGCGTTAGAGTTAGGGTAGTTATTAAACCTATCCCACTCTCTAGATACCCCTTAGCACGTAAAGCAATATTATTTGGGGGTCCATCCATGGAGAAGAGTTTAGACACTAAGATAATATAAGGAACACACACATTATAAAGAAATCACATTAGGATTCTCTTTTTAAGCTGTTCCTTAAAACACTAGTGCTTAAAAATCTATTGGAGGCAGAAGCAGTCAAGGTTAGCCTAGGGTTAGGGTTAGGCTTAGGGTTAGGCTTAGGGTACGGCTTAGGGTACGGGTTCGGGGAGGGCTTCGGGTACGGCGTAGGGTATGGGTTAGGGATAGGGTTAGGGTTAGTGTTAGGGTTAGGGCTCGGTTTAGGATAAGGGTTAGGATTAGGGTACGTGTTAGGGTTAGGGTAGGGGTTAGGGTTAGGGTACGCGTTAGGGTTAGGGTAGTTATTAAAACTATCCCACTCTCTAGATACCCCTTAGAATGTAAAGGAATATTATTTGGGGGTCCAGCCATGGAGAAGAGTTTAGACACTAGGAAAAGATAAGGAACACACCCATTATAAAGAAATCACATTAGGATTCTCTTTTTAAGCTGTTCCTTAAAACACTAGTGCTTAGGAAATCTATTGGAGGCAGAAGCAGTCAAGGGTAGCCTAGGGTTAGGGTTAGGCTTAGGGTTAGGCTTAGGGTACGGCTTAGGGTACGAGTTCGGTGAGGGCTTCGGGTACGGCGTAGGGTATGGGTTAGGGTTAGGGTTAGGGTTAGTGTTAGGGTTAGGGCTCGGTTTAGGGTACGTTTTAGGATTAGGGTTCTTGTTAGGGTTAGGGTAGGGGTTAGGGTTAGGGTACGTGTTAGGGTTAGGGTAGTTATTAAACCTATCCCCTCTCTAGATACCCCTTAGCACGTAAAGGAATATTATTTGGGGGTCCAGCCATGGAGAAGAGTTTAGACACTAGGATAAGATAAGGAACACACCCATTATAAAGAAATCACATTAGGATTCTCTTTTTAAGCTGTTCCTTAAAACACTAGTGCTTAGGAAATCTATTGGAGGCAGAAGCAGTCAAGGGTAGCCTAGGGTTAGGGTTAGGCTTAGGGTTAGGCTTAGGGTACGGCTTAGGGTACGGGTTCGGGGAGGGCTTCAGGTACGGCGTAGGGTATGGGTTAGGGATAGGGTTAGGGTTAGTGTTAGGGTTAGGGCTCGGTTTAGGGTAAGGGTTAGGATTAGGGTACGTGTTAGGGTTAGGGTAGGGGTTAGGTTTAGGGTACGCGTTAGGGTTATGGTAGTTATTAAACCTATCCCACTCTCTAGATACCCCTTAGCACGTAAAGGAATATTATTTGGGGGTCCAGCCATGGAGCAGAGTTTAGACACTAGGATAAGATAAGGAACACACCCATTATAAAGAAATCACATTAGGATTCTCTTTTTAAGCTGTTCCTTAAAACACTAGTGCTTAGGAAATCTATTGGAGGCAGAATCAGTTAAGGGTAGCCTAGGTTTAGGGTTAGGCTTAGGGTTAGGCTTAGGGTACGGCTTAGGGTACGGGTTCGGGTGGGCTTCAGGTACGGCGTAGGGTATGGGTTAGGGATAGGGTTAGGCTTAGTGTTAGGGTTAGGGCTCGGTTTAGGGTACGGGTTAGGATTAGGGTACGTGTTAGGGTTAGGGTAGGGGTTAGGGTTAGGGTACGCGTTAGGGTTATGGTAGTTATTAAACCTATCCCACTCTCTAGATACCCCTTCGCACGTAAAGCAATATTATTTGGGGGTCCATCCATGGAGAAGGGTTTGACACTGAGGTAATATAAGGAACACACACATTATAAAGAAATCACATTAGGATTCACTTTTTAAGCTGTTCCTTAAAACACTAGTGCTTAAAAATCTATTGGAGGCAAAAGCAGTCAAGGGTAGCCTAGGGTTAGGGTTAGGCTTAGGGTTAGGCTTAGGGTACGGCTTAGGGTACGGGTTCGGTGAGGGCTTCGGGTACGGCGTAGGGTATGGGTTAGGGTTAGGGTTAGTGTTAGTGTTAGGGTTAGGGCTCGGTTTAGGGTACATTTTAGGATTAGGGTACGTGTTAGGGTTAGGGTAGGGGTTAGGGTTAGGGTACGTGTTAGGGTTAGGGTAGTTATTAAACCTATCCCCTCTCTAGATACCCCTTAGCACGTAAAGGAATATTATTTGGGGGTCCAGCCATGGAGAAGAGTTTAGACACTAGGATAAGATAAGGAACACACCCATTATAAAGAAATCACATTAGGATTCTCTTTTTAAGCTGTTCCTTAAAACACTAGTGCTTAGGAAATCTATTGGAGGCAGAAGCAGTCAAGGGTAGCCTAGGGTTAGGGTTAGGGTTAGGGTTAGGCTTAGGGTACGGCTTAGGGTACGGGTTCGGGTGGGCTTCGGGTACGGCGTAGGGTATGGGTTAGGGATAGGGTTAGGGTTAGTGTTAGGGTTAGGGCTCGGTTTAGGGTACGGGTTAGGATTAGGGTACGTGTTAGGGTTAGGGTAGGGGTTAGGGTTAGGGTACGCGTTAGGGTTAGGGTAGTTATTAAACCTATCCCACTCTCTAGATACCCCTTAGCACGTAAAGCAATATTATTTGGGGGTCCATCCATGGAGAAGGGTTTTGACACTAAGATAATATAAGGAACACACACATTATAAAGAAATCACATTAGGATTCACTTTTTAAGCTGTTCCTTAAAACACTAGTGCTTAAAAATCTATTGGAGGCAAAAGCAGTCAAGGGTAGCCTAGGGTTAGGGTTAGGCTTAGGGTTAGGCTTAGGGTACGGCTTAGGGTACGGGTTCGGTGAGGGCTTCGGGTACGGCGTAGGGTATGGGTTAGGGTTAGGGTTAGTGTTAGTGTTAGGGTTAGGGCTCGGTTTAGGGTACATTTTAGGATTAGGGTACGTGTTAGGGTTAGGGTAGGGGTTAGGGTTAGGGTACGTGTTAGGGTTAGGGTAGTTATTAAACCTATCCCCTCTCTAGATACCCCTTAGCACGTAAAGGAATATTATTTGGGGGTCCAGCCATGGAGAAGAGTTTAGACACTAGGATAAGATAAGGAACACACCCATTATAAAGAAATCACATTAGGATTCTCTTTTTAAGCTGTTCCTTAAAACACTAGTGCTTAGGAAATCTATTGGAGGCAGAAGCAGTCAAGGGTAGCCTAGGGTTAGGGTTAGGCTTAGGGTTAGGCTTAGGGTACGGCTTAGGGTACGGGTTCGGGGAGGGGTACGAGTACGGCGTAGGGTATGGGTTAGGGTTAGGGTTAGGGTTAGTGTTAGGGTTAGGGCTCGGTTTAGGGTACGGGTTAGGATTAGGGTACGTGTTAGGGTTAGGGTAGTGGATAGTGTTAGGGTATGCGTTAGGGTTAGGGTAGTTATTAAACCTATCCCACTCTCTAGATACCCCTTAGCACGTAAAGCAATATTATTTGGGGGTCCATCCATGGAGAAGAGTTTTGACACTAAGATAATATAAGGAACACACACATTATAAAAAAATCACATTAGGATTCACTTTTTAAGCTGTTCCTTAAAACACTAGTGCTTAAAAATCTATTGGAGGCAAAAGCAGTCAAGGGTAGCCTAGGGTTAGGGTTAGGCTTAAGGTTAGGCTTAGGGTACGGCTTAGGGTACGGGTTCGGTGAGGGCTTCGGGTACGGCGTAGGGTATGGGTTAGGGTTAGGGTTAGTGTTAGTGTTAGGGTTAGGGCTCGGTTTAGGGTACATTTTAGGATTAGGGTACGTGTTAGGGTTAGAGTAGGGGTTAGGATTAGGGTATGCGTTATGTTTAGGGTTGTTATTAAACCTATCCCACTCTCTAGATACCCCTTAGCACGTAAAGGAATATTATTTGGGGGTCCAGCCATGGAGAAGAGTTTAGACACTAGGATAAGATAAGGAACACACCCATTATAAAGAAATCACATTAGGATTCTCTTTTTAAGCTGTTCCTTAAAACACTAGTGCTTAGGAAATCTATTGGAGGCAGAAGCAGTTAAGGGTAGCCCAGGGTTAGGGTTAGGCTTAGGGTTAGGCTTAGGGTACGGCTTAGGGTACGGGTTCGGGTGGGCTTCGGGTACGACGTAGGGTATTGGTTAGGGATAGGGTTAGGGTTAGTGTTAGGGTTAGGGCTCGGTTTAGGGTACGGGTTAGGATTAGGGTACGTGTTAGGGTTAGGGTAGGGGTTAGGGTTAGGGTACGCGTTAGGGTTAGGGTAGTTATTAAACCTATCCCACTCTCTAGATACCCCTTAGCACGTAAAGCAATATTATTTGGGGGTCCATCCATGGAGAAGAGTTTAGACACTAAGATAATATAAGGAACACACACATTATAAAGAAATCACATTAGGATTCTCTTTTTAAGCTGTTCCTTAAAACACTAGTGCTTAAAAATCTATTGGAGGCAGAAGCAGTCAAGGTTAGCCTAGGGTTAGGGTTAGGCTTAGGGTTAGGCTTAGGGTACGGCTTAGGGTACGGGTTCGGGGAGGGCTTCGGGTACGGCGTAGGGTATGGGTTAGGGATAGGGTTAGGGTTAGTGTTAGGGTTAGGGCTCGGTTTAGGATAAGGGTTAGGATTAGGGTACGTGTTAGGGTTAGGGTAGGGGTTAGGGTTAGGGTACGCGTTAGGGTTAGGGTAGTTATTAAAACTATCCCACTCTCTAGATACCCCTTAGAATGTAAAGGAATATTATTTGGGGGTCCAGCCATGGAGAAGAGTTTAGACACTAGGAAAAGATAAGGAACACACCCATTATAAAGAAATCACATTAGGATTCTCTTTTTAAGCTGTTCCTTAAAACACTAGTGCTTAGGAAATCTATTGGAGGCAGAAGCAGTCAAGGGTAGCCTAGGGTTAGGGTTAGGCTTAGGGTTAGGCTTAGGGTACGGCTTAGGGTACGAGTTCGGTGAGGGCTTCGGGTACGGCGTAGGGTATGGGTTAGGGTTAGGGTTAGGGTTAGTGTTAGGGTTAGGGCTCGGTTTAGGGTACGTTTTAGGATTAGGGTTCTTGTTAGGGTTAGGGTAGGGGTTAGGGTTAGGGTACGTGTTACGGTTAGGGTAGTTATTAAACCTATCCCCTCTCTAGATACCCCTTAGCACGTAAAGGAATATTATTTGGGGGTCCAGCCATGGAGAAGAGTTTAGACACTAGGATAAGATAAGGAACACACCCATTATAAAGAAATCACATTAGGATTCTCTTTTTAAGCTGTTCCTTAAAACACTAGTGCTTAGGAAATCTATTGGAGGCAGAAGCAGTCAAGGGTAGCCTAGGGTTAGGGTTAGGCTTAGGGTTAGGCTTAGGGTACGGCTTAGGGTACGGGTTCGGGGAGGGCTTCAGGTACGGCGTAGGGTATGGGTTAGGGATAGGGTTAGGGTTAGTGTTAGGGTTAGGGCTCGGTTTAGGGTAAGGGTTAGGATTAGGGTACGTGTTAGGGTTAGGGTAGGGGTTAGGTTTAGGGTACGCGTTAGGGTTATGGTAGTTATTAAACCTATCCCACTCTCTAGATACCCCTTAGCACGTAAAGGAATATTATTTGGGGGTCCAGCCATGGAGAAGAGTTTAGACACTAGGATAAGATAAGGAACACACCCATTATAAAGAAATCACATTAGGATTCTCTTTTTAAGCTGTTCCTTAAAACACTAGTGCTTAGGAAATCTATTGGAGGCAGAATCAGTTAAGGGTAGCCTAGGTTTAGGTTTAGGCTTAGGGTTAGGCTTAGGGTACGGCTTAGGGTACGGGTTCGGGTGGGCTTCAGGTACGGCGTAGGGTATGGGTTAGGGATAGGGTTAGGCTTAGTGTTAGGGTTAGGGCTCGGTTTAGGGTACGGGTTAGGATTAGGGTACGTGTTAGGGTTAGGGTAGGGGTTAGGGTTAGGGTACGCGTTAGGGTTATGGTAGTTATTAAACCTATCCCACTCTCTAGATACCCCTTCGCACGTAAAGCAATATTATTTGGGGGTCCATCCATGGAGAAGGGTTTTGACACTGAGGTAATATAAGGAACACACACATTATAAAGAAATCACATTAGGATTCACTTTTTAAGCTGTTCCTTAAAACACTAGTGCTTAAAAATCTATTGGAGGCAAAAGCAGTCAAGGGTAGCCTAGGGTTAGGGTTAGGCTTAGGGTTAGGCTTAGGGTACGGCTTAGGGTACGGGTTCGGTGAGGGCTTCGGGTACGGCGTAGGGTATGGGTTAGGGTTAGGGTTAGTGTTAGTGTTAGGGTTAGGGCTCGGTTTAGGGTACATTTTAGGATTAGGGTACGTGTTAGGGTTAGGGTAGGGGTTAGGGTTAGGGTACGTGTTAGGGTTAGGGTAGTTATTAAACCTATCCCCTCTCTAGATACCCCTTAGCACGTAAAGGAATATTATTTGGGGGTCCAGCCATGGAGAAGAGTTTAGACACTAGGATAAGATAAGGAACACACCCATTATAAAGAAATCACATTAGGATTCTCTTTTTAAGCTGTTCCTTAAAACACTAGTGCTTAGGAAATCTATTGGAGGCAGAAGCAGTCAAGGGTAGCCTAGGGTTAGGGTTAGGCTTAGGGTTAGGCTTAGGGTACGGCTTAGGGTACGGGTTCGGGGAGGGGTACGAGTACGGCGTAGGGTATGGGTTAGGGTTAGGGTTAGGGTTAGTGTTAGGGTTAGGGCTCGGTTTAGGGTACGGGTTAGGATTAGGGTACGTGTTAGGGTTAGGGTAGTGGATAGTGTTAGGGTATGCGTTATGGTTAGGGTAGTTATTAAACCTATCCCACTCTCTAGATACCCCTTAGCACGTAAAGGAATATTATTTGGGGGTCCAGCCATGGAGAAGAGTTTAGACACTAGGATAAGATAAGGAACACACCCATTATAAAGAAATCACATTAGGATTCTCTTTTTAAGCTGTTCCTTAAAACACTAGTGCTTCGGAAATCTATTGGAGGCAGAAGCAGTCAAGGGTAGCCTAGGGTTAGGGTTAGGCTTAGGGTTAGGCTTAGGGTACGGCTTAGGTTACGGGTTCGGGAGGGCTTCGGGTACGGCGTGGGGTATGGGTTAGGGATAGGGTTAGGGTTAGTGTTAGGGTTAGGGCTCGGTTTAGGGTACGGGTTAGGATTAGGGTACGTGTCAGGGTTAGGGTAGGGGTTAGGGTTAGGGTACGCGTTAGGGTTAGGGTAGTTATTAAACCTATCCCACTCTCTAGATACCCCTTAGCACGTAAAGCAATATTATTTGGGGGTCCATCCATGGAGAAGAGTTTAGACACTAAGATAATATAAGGAACACACACATTATAAAGAAATCACATTAGGATTCTCTTTTTAAGCTGTTCCTTAAAACACTAGTGCTTAAAAATCTATTGGAGGCAAAAGCAGTCAAGGGTAGCCTAGGGTTAGGTTTAGGCTTAGGGTTAGGCTTAGGGTACGGCTTAGGTTACGGGTTCGGTGAGGGCTTCGTGTACGGCGTAGGGTATGGGTTAGGGTTAGGGTTAGGGTTAGTGTTAGGGTTAGGGCTCGGTTTAGGGTACGTTTTAGGATTAGGGTACGTGTTAGGGTTAGGGTAGGGGTTAGGGTTAGGGTACGTGTTAGGGTTAGGGTAGTTATTAAACCTATCCCCTCTCTAGATACCCCTTAGCACGTAAAGGAATATTATTTGGGGGTCCAGCCATGGAGAAGAGTTTAGACACTAGGATAAGATAAGGAACACACCCATTATAAAGAAATCACATTAGGATTCTCTTTTTAAGTTGTTCCTTAAAACACTAGTGCTTAGGAAATCTATTGAAGGCAGAAGCAGTCAAGGGTAGCCTAGGGTTAGTGTTAGGCTTAGGGTTAGGCTTAGGGTACGGCTTAGGGTACGGGTTCGGGGAGGGCTTCGGGTACGGCGTAGGGTATGGGTTAGGGATAGGGTTAGGGTTAGTGTTAGGGTTAGGGCTCGGTTTAGGATAAGGGTTAGGATTAGGGTACGTGTTAGGGTTAGGGTAGGAGTTAGGGTTAGGGTACGCGTTAGGGTTAGGGTAGTTATTAAAACTATCCCACTCTCTAGATACCCCTTAGAATGTAAAGGAATATTATTTGGGGGTCCAGCCATGGAGAAGAGTTTAGACACTAGGAAAAGATAAGGAACACACCCATTATAAAGAAATCACATTAGGATTCTCTTTTTAAGCTGTTCCTTAAAACACTAGTGCTTAAAAATCTATTGGAGGCAAAAGCAGTCAAGGGTAGCCTAGGGTTAGGGTTAGGCTTAGGGTTAGGCTTAGGGTACGGCTTAGGGTACGGGTTCGGTGAGGGCTTCGGGTACGGCGTAGGGTATGGGTTAGGGTTAGTGTTAGTGTTAGTGTTAGGGTTAGGGCTCGGTTTAGGGTACATTTTAGGATTAGGGTACGTGTTAGGGTAAGAGTAGGGGTTAGGGTTAGGGTACGTGTTAGGGTTAGGGTAGTTATTAAACCTATCCCCTCTCTAGATACCCCTTAGCACGTAAAGGAATATTATTTGCGGGTCCAGCCATTGAGAAGAGTTTAGACACTAGGATAAGATAAGGAACACACCCATTATAAAGAAATCACATTAGGATTCTCTTTTTAAGCTGTTCCTTAAAACACTAGTGCTTAGGAAATCTATTGGAGGCAGAAGCAGTCAAGGGTAGCCTAGGGTTAGGGTTAGGCTTAGGGTTAGGCTTAGGGTACGGCTTAGGGTACGGGTTCGGGGAGGGCTTCGGGTACGGCGTAGGGTATGGGTTAGGGATAGGGTTAGGGTTAGTGTTAGGGTTAGGGATCGGTTTAGGGTACGGGTTAGGATTAGGGTAAGTGTTAGGTTTAGGGTAGGGGTTAGGGTTAGGGTACGCGTTAGGGTTAGTGTAGTTATTAAACCTATCCCACTCTCTAGATACCCCTTAGCACGTAAAGCAATATTATTTGGGGATCCATCGATGGAGAAGAGTTTAGACACAAAGATAATATAAGGAACACACACATTATAAAGAAATCACATTAGGATTCTCTTTTTAAGCTGTTCCTTAAAACACTAGTGCTTAGGAAATCTATTGGAGGCAGAAGCAGTCAAGGGTAGCCTAGGTTTAGGTTGAGGCTTGGGGTTAGGCTTAGGGTACGGCTTAGGGTACGGGTTCGGGGAGGGGTTTGGGTACGGCGTAGCGTATGGGTTAGGGTTAGGTTTTGGGTTAGTGTTAGGGTTAGGGCGCCGTTTAGGGTATGGGTTAGGAGTAGGGTACGTGTTAGGGTTAGGGTAGGGGTTAGGGTTAGGGTACGCGTTAGGGTTAGGGTAGTTATTAAACCTATCCCACTCTCTAGATACCCCTTAGAACGTAAAGCAATATTATTTGGGGGTCCATCCATGGAGAAGAGTTTAGACACTAAGATAATATAAGGAACACACACATTATAAAGAAATCACATTAGGATTCTCTTTTTAAGCTGTTCCTTAAAACACTAGTGCTTAAAAATCTATTGGAGGCAAAAGCAGTCAAGGGTAGCCTAGGGTTAGGGTTAGGCTTAGGGTTAGGCTTAGGGTACGGCTTAGGGTACGGGTTCGGTGAGGGCTTCGTGTACGGCGTAGTGTATGGGTTAGGGTTAGGGTTAGGGTTAGTGTTAGGGTTAGGGCTCCGTTTAGGGTACGTTTTAGGATTAGGGTACGTGTTAGGGTTAGGGTAGGGGTTAGGGTTAGGGTACGTGTTAGGGTTAGGGTAGTTATTAAACCTACCCCCTCTCTAGATACCCCTTAGCACGTAAAGGAATATTATTTGGGGGTCCAGCCATGGAGAAGAGTTTAGACTCTAGGATAAGATAAGGAACACACCCATTATAAAGAAATCACATTAGGATTCTCTTTTTAAGCTGTTCCTTAAAACACTAGTGCTTAGGAAATCTATTGGAGGCAGAAGCAGTCAAGGGTAGCCTAGGGTTAGGGTTAGGCTTAGGGTTAGGCTTAGGGTACGGCTTAGGGTACGGGTTCGGGGAGGGCTTCGGGTACGGCGTAGGGTATGGGTTAGGGATAGGGTTAGGGTTAGTGTTAGGGTTAGGGCTCGGTTTAGGGTAAGGGTTAGGATTAGGGTACGTGTTAGGGTTAGGGTAGGGGTTAGGTTTAGGGTACGCGTTAGGGTTATGGTAGTTATTAAACCTATCCCACTCTCTAGATACCCCTTAGCACGTAAAGGAATATTATTTGGGGGTCCAGCCATGGAGAAGCGTTTAGACAGTAGGATAAGATAAGGAACACACCCATTAGTAAGAAATCACATTAGGATTCTCTTTTTAAGCTGTTCCTTAAAACACTAGTGTTTAGGAAATCTATTGGAGGCAGAAGCAGTCAAGGGTAGCCTAGGGTTAGGGTTAGGCTTAGGGTTAGGCTTAGGGTACGGCTTAAGGTACGGGTTCGGGGAGGGCTTCGGGTACGGCGTAAGTTATGGGTTAGGGTTAGGGTTTTGGTTAGTGTTAGGGTTAGGGCTCGCTTTAGTGTACGGGTTAGGATTAGGGTACATGTTAGGGTTATGGTAGGGGTTAGGGTTAGGGTACGCGTTAGGGTTAGGGTAGTGATTAAACCTATCCCACTCTCTAGATACCCCTTAGCACGTAAAGGAATATTATTTGGTGGTCCAGCCATGGAGAAGAGTTTAGACACTAGGATAATATAAGGAACACACCCATTATAAAGAAATCACATTAGGATTCTCTTTTTAAGCTGTTCCTTAAAACACTAGTGCTTAGGAAATCTATTGGAGGCAGAAGCAGTCAAGGGTAGCCTAGGGTTAGGGTTAGGCTTAGGGTTAGGCTTAGGGTACGGCTTAGGGTACCAGTTCGGGGAGGTCTACGAGTACGGCGTAGGGTATGGGTTAGGGTTAGGGTTAGGGTTAGTGTTAGGGTTAGGGCTCGGTTTAGGGTACGGGTTAGGATTAGGGTACGTGTTAGGGTTAGGGTAGGGGTTAGTGTTAGGGTATGCGTTATGGTTAGGGTAGTTATTAAACCTATCCCACTCTCTAGATACCCCTTAGCACGTAAAGGAATATTATTTGGGGGTCCAGGCATGGAGAAGAGTTTAGACACTAGGATAAGATAAGGAACACACCCATTATAAAGAAATCACATTAGGATTCTCTTTTTAAGCTGTTCCTTAAAACACTAGTGCTTAGGAAATCTATTGAAGGCAGAAGCAGTCAAGGGTAGCCTAGGGTTAGGGTTAGGCTTAGGGTTAGGCTTAGGGTACGGCTTAGGGTACGGGTTAGGGGAGGGCTTCGGGTACGGCGTAGGGTATGGGTTAGCGATAGGGTTAGGGTTAGTGTTAGGGTTAGGGCTCGGTTTAGGGTACGGGTTAGGATTAGGGTACGTGTTAGGGTTAGGGTAGGGATTAGGGTTAGGGTACGCGTTAGGGTTAGGGTAGTTATTAAACCTATCCCACTCTCTAGATACCCCTTAGTACGTAAAGCAATATTATTTGGGGGTCCATCCATGGAGAAGGGTTTTGACACTAAGATAATATAAGGAACACACACATTATAAAGAAATCACATTAGGATTCACTTTTTAAGCTGTTCCTTAAAACACTAGTGCTTAAAAATCTATTGGAGGCAAAAGCAGTCAAGGGTAGCCTAGGGTTAGGGTTAGGCTTAGGGTTAGGCTTAGGGTACGGCTTAGGGTACGGGTTCGGTGAGGGCTTCGGGTACGGCGTAGGGTATGGGTTAGGGTTAGGGTTAGTGTTAGTGTTAGGGTTAGGGCTCGGTTTAGGGTACATTTTAGGATTAGGGTACGTGTTAGGGTTAGGGTAGGGGTTAGGGTTAGGGTACGTGTTAGGGTTAGGGTAGTTATTAAACCTATCCCCTCTCTAGATACCCCTTAGCACGTAAAGGAATATTATTTGGGGGTCCAGCCATGGAGAAGAGTTTAGACACTAGGATAAGATAAGGAACACACCCATTATAAAGAAATCACATTAGGATTCTCTTTTTAAGCTGTTCCTTAAAACACTAGTGCTTAGGAAATCTATTGGAGGCAGAAGCAGTCAAGGGTAGCCTAGGGTTAGGGTTAGGCTTAGGGTTAGGCTTAGGGTACGGCTTAGGGTACGGGTTCGGGGAGGGCTTCGGGTACGGCGTAGGGTATGGGTTAGGGATAGGGTTAGGGTTAGTGTTAGGGTTAGGGCTCCGTTTAGGGTATGGGTTAGGATTAGGGTAAGTGTTAGGGTTAGGGTAGGGGTTAGGGTTAGGGTACGCGTTAGGGTTAGTGTAGTTATTAAACCTATCCCACTCTCTAGATACCCCTTAGCACGTAAAGCAATATTATTTGGGGGTCCATCCATGGAGAAGAGTTTAGACACTAAGATAATATAAGGAACACACACATTATAAAGAAATCACATTAGGATTCTCTTTTTAAGCTGTTCCTTAAAACACTAGTGCTTAAAAATCTATTGGAGGCAAAAGCAGTCAAGGGTAGCCTAGGGTTAGGGTTAGGCTTAGGGTTAGGCTTAGGGTACGGCTTAGGGTACGGGTTCGGTGAGGGCTTCGTGTACGGCGTAGGGTATGGGTTAGGGTTAGGCTTAGGGTTAGTGTTAGGGTTAGGGCTCGGTTTAGGGTACGTTTTAGGATTAGGGTACGTGTTAGGGTTAGGGTAGGGGTTAGGGTTAGGGTACGTGTTAGGGTTAGGGTAATTATTAAACCTATCCCCTCTCTAGATACCCCTTAGCACGTAAAGGAATATTATTTGGGGGTCCAGCCATGGAGAAGAGTTTAGACACTAGGATAAGATAAGGAACACACCCATTATAAAGAAATCACATTAGGATTCTCTTTTTAAGCTGTTCCTTAAAACACTAGTGCTTAGGAAATCTATTGGAGGCAGAAGCAGTCAAGGGTAGCCTAGGGTTAGGGTTAGGCTTAGGGTTAGGCTTAGGGTACGGCTTAGGGTACGGGTTCGGGGAGGGCTTCGGGTACGGCGTAGGGTATGGGTTAGGGATAGGGTTAGGGTTAGTGTTAGGGTTAGGGCTCGGTTTAGGGTACGGGTTAGGATTAGGGTACGTGTTAGGGTTAGGGTAGGGATTAGGGTTAGGGTACGCGTTAGGGTTAGGGTAGTTATTAAACCTATCCCACTCTCTAGATACCCCTTAGTACGTAAAGCAATATTATTTGGGGGTCCATCCATGGAGAAGGGTTTTGACACTAAGATAATATAAGGAACACACACATTATAAAGAAATCACATTAGGATTCACTTTTTAAGCTGTTCCTTAAAACACTAGTGCTTAAAAATCTATTGGAGGCAAAAGCAGTCAAGGGTAGCCTAGGGTTAGGGTTAGGCTTAGGGTTAGGCTTAGGGTACGGCTTAGGGTACGGGTTCGGTGAGGGCTTCGGGTACGGCGTAGGGTATGGGTTAGGGTTAGGGTTAGGGTTAGTGTTAGGGTTAGGGCTCGGTTTAGGGTACATTTTAGGATTAGGGTACGTGTTAGGGTTAGGGTAGGGGTTAGGGTTAGGGTACCTGTTAGGGTTAGGGTAGTTATTAAACCTATCCCCTCTCTAGATACCCCTTAGCACGTAAAGGAATATTATTTGGGGGTCCAGCCATGGAGAAGAGTTTAGACACTAGGATAAGATAAGGAACACACCCATTATAAAGAAATCACATTAGGATTCTCTTTTTAAGCTGTTCCTTAAAACACTAGTGCTTAGGAAATCTATTGGAGGCAGAAGCAGTCAAGGGTAGCCTAGGGTTAGGGTTAGGCTTAGGGTTAGGCTTAGGGTACGGCTTAGGGTACGGGTTCAGGGAGGGCTTCGGGTACGGCGTAGGGTATGGGTTAGGGATAGGGTTTGGGTTAGTGTTAGGGTTAGGGCTCGGTTTAGGGTACGGGTTAGGATTAGGGTAAGTGTTAGGGTTAGGGTAGGGGTTAGGGTTAGGGTACGCGTTAGGGTTAGGGTAGTTATTAAACCTATCCCACTCTCTAGATACCCCTTAGCACGTAAAGCAATATTATTTGGGGATCCATCGATGGAGAAGAGTTTAGACACTAAGATAATATAAGGAACACACACATTATAAAGAAATCACATTAGGATTCTCTTTTTAAGCTGTTCCTTAAAACACTAGTGCTTAGGAAATCTATTGGAGGCAGAAGCAGTCAAGGGTAGCCTAGGGTTAGGGTTAGGCTTAGGGTTAGGCTTAGGGTACGGCTTAGGGTACGGGTTCGGTGAGGGCTTCGTGTACGGCGTAGGGTATGGGTTAGGGTTAGGGTTAGGGTTAGTGTTAGGGTTAGGGCTCGGTTTAGGGTACGTTTTAGGATTAGGGTACGTGTTAGGGTTAGGGTAGGGGTTAGGGTTAGGGTTCGTGTTAGGGTTAGGGTAGTTATTAAACCTATCCCCTCTCTAGATACCCCTTAGCACGTAAAGGAATATTATTTGGGGGTCCAGCCATGGAGAAGAGTTTAGACACTAGGATAAGATAAGGAACACACCCATTATAAAGAAATCACATTAGGATTCTCTTTTTAAGCTGTTCCTTAAAACACTAGTGCTTAGGAAATCTATTGGAGGCAGAAGCAGTCAAGGGTAGCCTAGGGTTAGGGTTAGGCTTAGGGTTAGGCTTAGGGTACGGCTTAGGGTACGGGTTCAGGGAGGGCTTCGGGTAAGGCGTAGGGTATGGGTTAGGGATAGGGTTAGGGTTAGTGTTAGGGTTAGGGCTCGGTTTAGGGTAAGGGTTAGGATTAGGGTACGTGTTAGGGTTAGGGTAGGGGTTAGGTTTAGGGTACGCGTTAGGGTTATGGTAGTTATTAAACCTATCCCACTCTCTAGATACCCCTTAGCACGTAAAGGAATATTATTTGGGGGTCCAGCCATGGAGAAGCGTTTAGACAGTAGGATAAGATAAGGAACACACCCATTATTAAGAAATCACATTAGGATTCTCTTTTTAAGCTGTTCCTTAAAACACTAGTGCTTAGGAAATCTATTGGAGGCAGAAGCAGTCAAGGGTAGCCTAGGGTTAGGGTTAGGCTTAGGGTTAGGCTTAGGGTATGGCTTAAGGTACGGGTTCGGGGAGGGCTTCGGGTACGGCGTAAGTTATGCGTTAGGGTTAGGGTTTTGGTTAGTGTTAGGGATAGGGCTCGCTTTAGTGTACGGGTTAGGATTAGGGTACATGTTAGGGTTAGGGTAGGGGTTAGGGTTTGGGTACGCGTTAGGGTTAGGGTAGTGATTAAACCTATCCCACTCTCTAGATACCCCTTAGCACGTAAAGGAATATTATTTGGTGGTCCAGCCATGGAGAAGAGTTTAGACACTAGGATAATATAAGGAACACACCCATTATAAAGAAATCACATTAGGATTCTCTTTTTAAGCTGTTCCTTAAAACACTAGTGCTTAGGAAATCTATTGGAGGCAGAAGCAGTTAAGGGTAGCCTAGGGTTAGGGTTAGGCTAAGGGTTAGGCTTAGGGTACGGCTTAGGGTACGGGTTCGGGTGGGCTTCGGGTACGGCGTAGGGTATGGGTTAGGGATAGGGTTAGGGTTAGTGTTAGGGTTAGGGCTCGGTTTAGGGTACGGGTTAGGATTAGGGTACGTGTTAGGGTTAGGGTAGGGGTTAGGTTTAGGGTACGCATTAGGGTTATGGTAGTTATTAAACCTATCCCACTCTCTAGATACCCCTTAGCACGTAAAGGAATATTATTTGGGGGTCCAGCCATGGAGAAGCGTTTAGACAGTAGGATAAGATAAGGAACACACCCATTATTAAGAAATCACATTAGGATTCTCTTTTTAAGCTGTTCCTTAAAACACTAGTGCTTAGGAAATCTATTGGAGGCAGAAGCAGTCAAGGGTAGCCTAGGGTTAGGGTTAGGCTTAGGGTTAGGCTTAGGGTACGGCTTAAGGTACGGGTTCGGGGAGGGCTTCGGGTACGGCGTATGTTATGGGTTAGGGTTAGGGTTTTGGTTAGTGTTAGGGATAGGGCTCGCTTTAGTGTACGGGTTAGGATTAGGGTACATGTTAGGGTTAGGGTAGGGGTTAGGGTTAGGGTACGCGTTAGGGTTAGGGTAGTGATTAAACCTATCCCACTCTCTAGATACCCCTTAGCACGTAAAGGAATATTATTTGGTGGTCCAGCCATGGAGAAGAGTTTAGACACTAGGATAATATAAGGAACACACCCATTATAAAGAAATCACATTAGGATTCTCTTTTTAAGCTGTTCCTTAAAACACTAGTGCTTAGGAAATCTATTGGAGGCAGAAGCAGTTAAGGGTAGCCTAGGGTTAGGGTTAGGCTAAGGGTTAGGCTTAGGGTACGGCTTAGGGTACGGGTTCGGGTGGGCTTCGGGTACGGCGTAGGGTATGGGTTAGGGATAGGGTTAGTGTTAGTGTTAGGGTTAGGGCTCGGTTTAGGGTACGGGTTAGGATTAGGGTACGTGTTAGGGTTAGGGTAGGGGTTAGGGTTAGGGTACGCATTAGGGTTAGGGTAGTTATTAAACCTATCCCACTCTCTAGATACCCCTTAGCACGTAAAGCAATATTATTTGGGGGTCCATCCATGGAGAAGAGTTTAGACACTAAGATAATATAAGGAACACACACATTATAAAGAAATCACATTAGGATTCTCTTTTTAAGCTGTTCCTTAAAACACTAGTGCTTAAAAATCTATTGGTGGCAGAAGCAGTCAAGTTAGCCTAGGGTTAGGGTTAGGCTTAGGGTTAGGCTTAGGGTACGGCTTAGGGTACGGTTTCGGTGAGGGCTTCGGGTACGGCGTAGGGTATGGGTTAGGGTTAGGGTTAGGGTTAGTGTTAGGGTTAGGGCTCGGTTTAGGGTACGGTTTAGGATTAGCGTACGTGTTAGGGTTAGGGTAGGGGTTAGGGTTAGGGTACGTGTTAGGGTTAGGGTAGTTATTAAACCTATCCCCTCTCTAGATACCCCTTAGCACGTAAAGGAATATTATTTGGGGGTCCAGCCATGGAGAAGAGTTTAGACACTAGGATAAGATAAGGAACACACCCATTATAAAGAAATCACATTAGGATTCTCTTTTTAAACTGTTCCTTAAAACACTAGTGCTTAGGAAATCTATTGGAGGCAGAAGCAGTGAAGGGTAGCCTAGGGTTAGGGTTAGGCTTAGGGTTAGGCTTAGGGTACGGCTTAGGGTACGTGTTCGGGGAGGGCTTCGGGTAAGGCGTAGGGTATGGGTTAGGGTTAGGGTTAGGGTTAGTGTTAGGGTTAGGGCTCGGTTTAGTGTACGGGTTAGGATTAGGGTACGTGTTAGGGTTAGGGTAGGGTTAGTGTTAGGGTATGCGTTATGGTTAGGGTAGTTATTAAACCTATCACACTCTCTAGATACCCCTTAGCACGTAAAGGAATATTATTTGGGGGTCCAGGCATGGAGAAGAGTTTAGACACTAGGATAAGATAAGGAACACACCCATTATAAAGAAATCACATTAGGATTCTCTTTTTAAGCTGTTCCTTAAAACAGTAGTGCTTAGGAAATCTATTGAAGGCAGAAGCAGTCAAGGGTAGCCTAGGGTTAGGGTTAGGCTTAGGGTTAGGCTTAGGGTACGGCTTAGGGTACGGGTTCGGGGAGGGCTTCGGGTACGGTGTAGGGTATGGGTTAGGGATAGGGTTAGGGTTAGTGTTAGGGTTAGGGCTCAGTTTAGGGTACGGGTTAGGATTAGGGTACGTGTTAGGGTTAGGGTAGGGATTAGGGTTAGGGTACGCGTTAGGGTTAGGGTAGTTATTAAACCTATCCCACTCTCTAGATACCCCTTAGTACGTAAAGCAATATTATTTGGGGGTCCATCCATGGAGAAGGGTTTTGACACTAAGATAATATAAGGAACACACACAATATAAAGAAATCACATTAGGATTCACTTTTTAAGCTGTTCCTTAAAACACTAGTGCTTAAAAATCTATTGGAGGCAAAAGCAGTCAAGGGTAGCCTAGGGTTAGGGTTAGGCTTAGGGTTAGGCTTAGGGTACGGCTTAGGGTACGGGTTCAGTGAGGGCTTCGGGTACGGCATAGGGTATGGGTTAGGGTTAGGGTTAGGGTTAGTGTTAGGGTTAGGGCTCGGTTTAGGGTACATTTTAGGATTAGGGTACGTGTTAGGGTTAGGGTAGGGGTTAGGGTTAGGGTACGTGTTAGGGTTAGGGTAGTTATTAAACCTATACCCTCTCTAGATACCCATTAGCACGTAAAGGAATATTATTTGGGGGTCCAGCCATGGAGAAGAGTTTAGACACTAGGATAAGATAAGGAACACACCCATTATAAAGAAATCACATTAGGATTCTCTTTTTAAGCTGTTCCTTAAAACACTAGTGCTTAGGAAATCTATTGGAGGCAGAAGCAGTCAAGGGTAGCCTAGGGTTAGGGTTAGGCTTAGGGTTAGGCTTAGGGTACGGCTTAGGGTACGGGTTCGGGGAGGGCTTCGGGTACGGCGTAGGGTATGGGTTAGGGATAGGGTTAGGGTTAGTGTTAGGGTTAGGGCTCGGTTTAGGGTACGGGATAGGATTAGGGTAAGCGTTAGGGTTAGGGTAGGGGTTAGGGTTAGGGTAAGCGTTAGGGTTAGGGTAGTTATTAAACCTATCCCACTCTCTAGATACCCCTTAGCACGTACAGCAATATTATTTGGGGATCCATCGATGGAGAAGAGTTTAGACACTAAGATAATATAAGGAACACACACATTATAAAGAAATCACATTAGGATTCTCTTTTTAAGCTGTTCCTTAAAACACTAGTGCTTAAAAATCTATTGGAGGCAAAAGCAGTCAAGTGTAGCCTAGGGTTAGGATTAGGCTTAGGGTTAGGCTTAGGGTACGGCTTAGGGTACGGGTTCGGTGAGGGCTTCATGTACGGCGTAGGGTATGGGTTAGGGTTAGGGTTAGGGTTAGTGTTAGGGTTAGGGCTCGGTTTAGGGTACGTTTTAGGATTAGAGTACGTGTTAGGGTTAGGGTAGGGGTTAGGGTTAGGGTACGTGTTAGGGTTAGGGTAGTTATTAAACCTATCCCCTCTCTAGATACCCCTTAGCACGTAAAGGAATATTATTTGGGGGTCCAGCCATGGAGAAGAGTTTAGACACTAGGATAAGATAAGGAACACACCCATTATAAAGAAATCACATTAGGATTCTCTTTTAAGTTGTTCCTTAAAACACTAGTGCTTAGGAAATCTATTGGAGGCAGAAGCAGTCAAGGGTAGCCTAGGGTTAGGGTTAGGCTTAGGGTTAGGCTTAGGGTACGGCTTAGGGTACGGGTTCGGGGAGGGCTTCGGGTACGGCGTAGGGTATGGGTTAGGGATAGGGTTAGGGTTAGTGTTAGGGTTAGGGCTCGGTTTAGGGTAAGGGTTAGGATTAGGGTACGCGTTAGGGTTAGGGTAGGGGTTAGTGTTAGGGTATGCGTTACGGTTAGGGTAGTTATTAAACCTATCCCACTCTCTAGATACCCCTTAGCACGTAAAGGAATATTATTTGGGGGTCCAGCCATGGAGAAGAGTTTAGACACTAGGATAAGATACGGAACACACCCATTATAAAGAAATCACATTAGGATTCTCTTTTTAAGCTGTTCCTTAAAACACTAGTGCTTAGGAAATCTATTGGAGGCAGAAGCAGTTAAGGGTAGCCTAGGGTTAGGGTTAGGCTTAGGGTTAGGCTTAGGGTACGGCTTAGGGTACGGGTTCGGGAGGGCTTCGGGTACGGCGTAGGGTATGGGTTAGGGATAGGGTTAGGGTTAGTGTTAGGGTTAGGGCTCGGTTTAGGGTACGGGTTAGGATTAGGGTACGTGTTAGGGTTAGGGTAGGGGTTAGGGTTAGGGTACGCGTTAGGGTTAGGGTAGTTATTAAACCTATCCCACTCTCTAGATACCCCTTAGCACGTAAAGGAATATTGTTTGGTGGTCCAGCCATGAAGAAGAGTTTAGACACTAGGACAATATAAGGAACACACCCATTATAAAGAAATCACATTAGGATTCTCTTTTTAAGCTGTTCCTTAAAACACTAGTGCTTAGGAAATCTATTGGAGGCAGAAGCAGTCAAGGGTGGCCTAGGGTTAGGGTTAGGCTTAGGGTTAGGCTTAGGGTACGGCTTAGGGTACGGGTTCGGGGAGGGCTTCGGGTACGGCGTAGGGTATGGGTTAGGGATAGGGTTAGGGTTAGTGTTAGGGTTAGGGCTCGGTTTAGGGTAAGGGTTAGGATTAGGGTACGTGTTAGGGTTAGGGTAGGGGTTAGTGTTAGGGTATGCGTTACGGTTAGGGTAGTTATTAAACCTATCCCACTCTCTAGATACCCCTTAGCACGTAAAGGAATATTATTTGGGGGTCCAGCCATGGAGAAAAGTTTAGACACTAGGATAAGATACGGAACACACCCATTATAAAGAAATCACATTAGGATTCTCTTTTTAAGCTGTTCCTTAAAACACTAGTGCTTAGGAAATCTATTGGAGGCAGAAGCAGTTAAGGGTAGCCTAGGGTTAGGGTTAGGCTTAGGGTTAGGCTTAGGGTACGGCTTAGGGTACGGGTTCGGGAGGGCTTCGGGTACGGCGTAGGGTATGGGTTAGGGATAGGGTTAGGGTTAGTGTTAGGGTTAGGGCTCGGTTTAGGGTACGGGTTAGGATTAGGGTACGTGTTAGGGTTAGGGTAGGGGTTAGGGTTAGGGTACGCGTTAGGGTTAGGGTAGTTATTAAACCTATCCCACTCTCTAGATACCCCTTAGCACGTAAAGGAATATTATTTGGGGGTCCAGCCATGGAGAAGAGTTTAGACACTAGGATAAGATAAGGAACACACCCATTATAAAGAAATCACATTAGGATTCTCTTTTTAAGCTGTTCCTTAAAACACTAGTGCTTAGGAAAACTATTGGAGGCAGAAGCAGTAAAGGGTAGCCTAGGGTTAGGGTTAGGCTTAGGGTTAGGCTTAGGGTACGGCTTAGGGTACGGGTTCGGTGAGGGCTTCGGGTACGGCGTAGGGTATGGGTTAGGGTTAGGGTTAGGGTTAGTGTTAGGGTTAGGGCTCGGTTTAGGGTACGTTTTAGGATTAGGGTACGTGTTAGGGTTAGGGTAGGGGTTAGGGTTAGGGTACGTGTTAGGGTTAGGGTAGTTATTAAACCTATCCCCTCTCTAGATACCCCTTAGCACGTAAAGGAATATTATTTGGGGGTCCAGCCATGGAGAAGAGTTTAGACACTAGGATAAGATAAGGAACACACCCATTATAAAGAAATCACATTAGGATTCTCTTTTTAAGCTGTTCCTTAAAACACTAGTGCTTAGGAAATCTATTGGAGGCAGAAGCAGTCAAGGGTAGCCTAGGGTTAAGGTTAGGCTTAGGGTTAGGCTTAGGGTACGGCTTAGGGTACGGTTTCGGGGAGGGCTTCGGGTACGGCGTAGGGTATGGGTTAGGGATAGGGTTAGGGTTAGTGTTAGGGTTAGGGCTCGGTTTAGGGTACGGGTTAGGATTAGGGTAAGTGTTAGGGTTAGGGTAGGCGTTAGGGTTAGAGTACGCGTTAGGGTTAGGGTAGTTATTAAACCTATCCCACTCTCTAGATACCCCTTAGCACGTAAAGCAATATTATTTGGGGATCCATCGATGGAGAAGAGTTTAGACACTAAGATAATATAAGGAACACACACATTATAAAGAAATCACATTAGGATTCTCTTTTTAAGCTGTTCCTTAAAACACTAGTGCTTAGGAAATCTATTGGAGGCAGAAGCAGTCAAGGGTAGCCTAGGTTTAGGTTGAGGCTTGGGGTTAGGCTTAGGGTACGGCTTAGGTTACGGGTTCGGGAGGGGTTTGGGTACGGCGTAGCGTATGGGTTAGGGTTAGGGTTTGGGTTAGTGTTAGGGTTAGGGCTCCGTTTAGGGTATGGGTTAGGAGTAGGGTACGTGTTAGGGTTAGGGTAGGGGTTAGGTTAGGGTACGCGTTAGGGTTAGGGTAGTTATTAAACCTATTCCACTCTCTAGATACCCCTTAGCACTTAAGGAATATTATTTGGGGGTCCAGCCGTGGAGAAGAGTTTAGACACTAGGATAAGATAAGGAACACACCCATTATAAAGAAATCACATTAGGATACTCTTTTTAAGCTGTTCCTTAAAACACTAGTGCTTAGGAAATCTATTGGAGGCAGAAGCAGTCAAGGGTACCGTAGGGTTAGGGTTAGGCTTAGGGTTAGGCTTAGGGTACGGCTTAGGGTACGGGTTCGGGGAGGGCTTCGGGTACGGCGTAGGGTATGGGTTAGGGATAGGGTTAGGGTTAGTGTTAGGGTTAGGGCTCGGTTTAGGGTACGGGTTAGGATTAGGGTACGTGTTAGGGTTAGGGTAGGGATTAGGGTTAGGGTACGCGTTAGGGTTAGGGTAGTTATTAAACCTATCCCACTCTCTAGATACCCCTTAGCACGTAAAGCAATATTATTTGGGGGTCCATCCATGGAGAAGAGTTTAGACACTAAGATAATATAAGGAACACACACATTATAAAGAAATCACATTAGGATTCACTTTTTAAGCTGTTCCTTAAAACACTAGTGCTTAAAAATCTATTGGAGGCAAAAGCAGTCAAGGGTAGCTCTAGGGTTAGGGTTAGGGTTAAGGCTTAAGGTTAGGCTTAGGGTTAGGGTTGTTAGGGTTAGGGTTAGGGTTAGGGTTAGGGTTAGGGTTAGGGTTAGGGTTAGGGTTAGGGTTAGGGTTAGGGTTAGGGTTAGGGTTAGGTAGGTTAGGTTAGGGTTAGGGTTAGGGTTAGGGTTAGGGTTAGGGTTAGGGTGGTAGGTTAGGGTTAGGGTTAGGGTTAGGGTTAGGGTTAGGGTTAGGGTTAGGTTAGGGTTAGGGTTAGGTTATTAGGGTTAGGTTAGGGTTAGGGTTAGGGTTAGGTTAGGGTTAGGGTTAGGGTTAGGGTTAGGTTAGGGTTAGGGTTAGGGTTAGGGTTAGGGTTAGGGTTAGGGTTAGGGTTAGTAGGGTTAGGGTTAGGGTTA